>NC_079431.1:17400276-17402776 GCF_026213295.1 Gadus chalcogrammus
AGCTAGCTGCTTCTTTCACACGCACACACACACGCACACACGCACACACGCACACACGCACACACGCACACACGCACACACGCACACACACACACACACACACACACACACACACACACACACACACACACACACACACACACACACACACACACACACACACACACACACACACACACACTGCAAAGACCCGCGGTCGCTTGGGGTCAACCTGTTATCAAGAATGTCACACACCGACACAATACAATCCTACCAATACCGGAATAAAGATAGTTGTTATCTGCATTGCATCTGCACTCACCTGAAAGATGAGCACTTTGAAGTGGTTCCTCTTGAGCAGGTTGTGGTGGTTGTTCTCCAGCCGCTTCACCATGGTGCCCTGCTTGTCCATGCGCTCCTTCACCTCCTTCATGCTGTCGCCCACCTTACGCGAGCGCTCCAGCAGCTTGTTGACGCTGTGGGCAGTCGCCATGTGCGTCTTGGTCAGGCGGTTCATGTCCCCCTGCACCAGCTTCACCGCGCCCTCCAGCTCGGCCTGACGGGACTCCATCCGCTGCTGGTTGTCCTGCACCGCGTCCATCATGTTCACCAGTTTGTCCAGGAGCGCCACCACCGTGATGGCGCTCACCTGCCCGCGGTCTGCAGGGCTGCTGCCCCCCGGGGAGGTAGGGCTGGTGGGCATCTTGAAGCCCATGCGGGCGAGGGTGCCGCCGGACGCGGACGGCGATGGGCTGCCGCCGCAGCTCGGGATGAGAAGGTCCCCTCTCTCGGCTTGTAGTTGGAGCGGTGGAAGGACAGGAGTGGAGCTGGAAATGCTGCACCGGTCGGCGTGGGACGAGTCCTCTCCCATTGTACCTGTGAGACTGTCGAGTGTCCGGTTGGATTGGAATAAGGGGATGTGTAATCCCTGGCCTATTTGGTTTGTTTTAATTTGTTCTAAAAAGTTGGGCGAGTGACGCTGCTGTCAGTCGCTCTGTTGAGCTCTCGGGAATGAGGTTTAACTGCATCAAACTTTACTCCACTGCACACACTCCCCCTTGTACTCGCTCTCTCTCTCTCTCTCTCTCTCTCTCTCTCTCTCTCTCTCTCTCTCTCTCTCTCTCTCTCTCTCTCTCTCTCTCTCTCTCTCTCTCTCTCTCTCTCTCTCTCTCTCTCTCTCTCCGTCTACCTCTACCACTCTCGCTCGATCGCACTGTCTCTCGCTCCCCTCCCCCTCCTCCCACCGCACCCACACACATTACGTGAGAGTTTTCAAAACACCTCACCCGCGAGCAAAAGGGAGGGGCTATATTGCCGTGGCAACTGGATAGGCCTAGCCCAACAAGAGAATGGAGAGGCACAGTAGTTTTCACTGTGTACCCCCCCCCCCTCCCCCCCTCTCTCTCTCTCTCTCTCTCTCTCTCTCTCTCTCTCTCTCTCTCTCTCTCTCTCTCTCTCTCTCTCTCTCTCTCTCTCTGTCTCTCTCTGTCTCTGTCTCTCTCTTCCTCTCTCTATCTCTGTGTATGCGTGTCCTCCTGCACATGATCCCATGCGTGTGTTACTGGTATTGTGTGTGTGTGTGTGTGTGTGTGTGTGTGTGTGTGTGTGTGTGTGTGTGTGTGTGTGTGTGTGTGTGTGTGTGTGTGTGTGTGTGTGTGTGTGTGTGTGTGTGTGTGTGTGTGTGTGCGTGGGTAGGTGCTCTGTTGCCTTGCACGTAAACCTCCTTTTTGTCAGTGTGCTGCATGTGTGTGTGTGTTAGGTGACATGGGGGACACACCACAGAGACACACATGGAAACATGGAAATCCCTGTTTCAACATCAGCTACAGCTCATTGTTGAGAGTTTGTGTGTGTGTGTGTGTGTGTGTGTGTGTGTGTGTGTGGTGTGTGTGTGTGTGTGTGTGTGTGTGTGTGTGTGTGTGTGTGTGTGTGTGTGTGTGTGTGTGTGTGTGTGTGTGTGTGTGTGTGTGTGTGTGTGTGTGTGTGTGTGTGTTTTGTTTGAGAGTGTGCATGTGTGTGTGGTCATAATTGGTGGCCTGAACATGTTTGCCTTTCTTAAACTGGAGAACAGTACCAACCTTAATCTACAGCATTGATTCATCCATTATACAGACCAATACTATGTGAGGAATGTTCAAATCCACACAGAACCCTTCAGAGTCCCCTGAGAATGAAACATATTGAACAACACCTGATAGGGAGAGTCCCCTTCCCCTTGGGACGTTTGTTCTACAACTGGCTACACATATAGATATGGGGAGATAACACAACTTAAAGCTAGGGAAGGCCATTTGGATAAAAGTATCTAACTGAAAGATTCCCTCCCCATAAACCCATGACATGAGTTCACAGGCAGTGCAGAAGGTGGCAGGGGCAGTAGGTTGACAGACAGGTAGCTTATCCAACTATTTCATTCAAGCCTAAAGAGATGATTGGACAAGCTTATTAGAGGCCTGCGACAGCCGCAAATATCGACATTTTCTCTCTTCTTTGTCAAACCATGGAAATATTGACTGCGGTC
>NC_079431.1:17410276-17420276 GCF_026213295.1 Gadus chalcogrammus
CAAACACACAAGAACATCAGAAGACATATATATATAGATATAGAGAGAGAGAGAGAGAGAGAGAGAGAGAGAGAGAGAGAGAGAGAGAGAGAGAGAGAGAGAGAGAGAGAGAGAGGAGAGAGAGAGAGAGAGAGAGAGAGAGAGAGAGAGAGAGAGAGAGAGAGAGAGATATGTGTCCTCATACCATACTATAATCTCATAATCCTACCCTACTTGTACATAAAAGGGGCAGACCCATTATCGGTGTTATGAGGGACTCTGAGGAAAGGTCTATTCATGTCTTATGATCTTAAAACCTGTTAAGGACATGAACCCATTGTTCTCCACAGAGCCTTATGGAAACCCCACTGGAATTCAAAGAAGGAAAAAGACAAGAGGCGGGTTGTTACATTTCGTGATATAAATTATTTATTTACATTTACAGAAAAAAGACCCCATCAAGACAATGTAATAACTATTGGAAATAGAACCCAGTATAGTTCACTCCTCTTGCTCTAAGCAGACAGAGGGCCGGCTAACATCACTGGGCCCCCCGTCAAGGGTCTTCTAAACACAAGGTGCAAGGCATCACGTGTGGCCCCCCCCCCACCCCCTCTTATCCACACACACACACACACACACACACACACACACACACACACACACACACACACACACACACACACACACACACACACACACACACACACACACACAAGCATACACCCACGTTCAAACACGCAAACATTCCCACTCTTTGAACTACCTCAATGAACGTGTCCGCACTCGTCTGTGAATGAACAATCAACCTGCTTCTACTGTAACACCCCTATGGCCATCACACACACAAACACACACACACACACACACACACACACACACACACACACACACACACACATACACACACACACGTGCAAACATTTCCGTGCACTCACACGCAAACACACACACACACACACACACACACACACACACACACACACACACACACACACACACACACACACACACACACACACATTGAAAACACGCTTATCTAATTCAGAATCCTCCCCCCCCCCTCTCCTCTCCCTCACTTCCTTCCCAGGATCCCATAGTTCAGTATTTCTGGAAGCCCTGGGTGGACAGGGTGAGGTGGGTGGGTATGACGGTGATGGGCGAGGCTTGGGGGGGCGGGGGGGAGGGGCGTCTCCAGGTGCTTGGCGACTGTTGATGATGTCATCCGCATGTGAGGTCAGCCGCTGCGGAGCTCCGCCCCGCTACAGCCCCTCCCCCGCCCGCTTGTTGTTCTGATACGAAAGGTACGACAGCCCAGAAAGAAGAGAGAGGAGGTGGGGGGGGGGGGGGGGGGTCCTAATAAACCTCTATTGGGTTGACTTGACTTGAGAGAGAGGGAGGGGGGAAAAGTACATCTAAGGCCCAGACGAGGTGAAAGGCAGGGAGGGGGTGGGGGGGAGGGGGCGAAGGGTGGTCTTGATTCGTCTTCACCCTCCTCGCCGTGTCCGTGTGCGCGTGCATCTCGTGTCCGTGTGTCTGTGTGTGCGTGTGTGTGTGTGCATGTGAGCCGTCCAGTCAGATGAGCCGCGTCGAGGCGCGCATGGTGTTCTCCGTGCTATAGTGCACGTTGTTCTGCTTCTGGCGGTTGATGCGATTGGTCCGCGGGCACTTCCTGTTTGGAGAGGTACAAAAAGCGTTAGGTAGGGGGCATGGGGTTGGGGGTTAGGGGAATGGGGTTGGGGATATATGGTTAGGGGTAGGGGCAGGTAGGGTTTGGGGTTCTTAACATTATTCTACACCACTATCCATTTTCAAAGTTAGTTGTTTTTTGGTGTTTGGGCTGTTTTTTTTTAAGGTAACGTTTTCAATAAATTAACGTAAACATGGTTCCATACAAAACTGTCTACACAAACCGCCTCAGGCTATCCTGGGGCACCGCCTGGAGACTGAGAAACAGCATTTATACTTTTGCCCTTTACTGTCACCTGCTGGTACAGGAATGTAACTGCATTCGCTGTCTCTATATGCACGTGTGCGTATGGAATACAGAGGGAGTTTGGTGTGTGTTCTGGGAAGATCTGTGTTTGCATGATGACAGTAGAGGTTATAGTGCCAGACGGTGCATAATAACAGTTATGTGTCCTTAAGTATCCGTTTTATGTGGGTTTGTGTGAAAGCTTGGATTGTTTAAAGGTCCCATGACATGCTATTTTATGTATTCTTTAATATAGGTATTAGTGGGCAACTAACACAGTATTCAAAGACGTTCCCTAAATTCAGCCGTGGTGCAGAGTTACAGCCACTCCGAGCCAGTCGCACATTGAGCTTCCCCCAAATGCGCTGTTTCGGTGGGCGTGTCAAGGAGGAGGGTGGGGGTGTGGCCCTGAGCAGCTTGCAGCCACCATGCGCTCTGTTTACAGTGGATGTATCGCAATGGCGAGGCGCACACCCTTTAGCCGTGTTCTGTAAATATTCTAGAACACACGGGAGTCCTGGAGCTCTATATCTAAATATTATCATATAGCCTACACAGGTATCTACATCATATAATATATATTATCACGGCCAAAAGCTGTGTGAGCCGATATTATGAATCTCAAACGACCGCGTTGGGTTCTCCGACGTTCCTGGTTCTTCAACATCAATGTGAATACACACACTGTAACGTAAGTGTTTCTTGTTGGTTCTTTGACTTGTCTTGTATTTCCACAACGAGACTGTCATGGGGGTTATCTGAGCCATGGTTGAGAAGGAATTGGGGGAAAGGAACTTTGGTTTGACTCGCTGAAGTACATGAACTGCGACATGCCGCCGGTTGCCGCGAGGCACCATCGCCCGGCAGCGGGCAGCCGGCAGCGCGCGGTTCAGTCGACTTCAGGTTGATGTGAAAGTGGAAGAACCAGAGACGTCGCAGAACCCGACAAAGTCGTTTGTGATTCATAATATCGTCTGGAGGCGCACACAATATGTTATATGATATAGATATCTATGTATTATATGATATTATTTAGATATAGAGCTCCAGGACTGTAACGCAAGTGTTGTACACTTCCTTGTTATTTGGATAACCGTTCTGCTGTTGGTGTGATGGCGCATCACGTCGGACTCTCGTCTCTGGTATTTCTACAACGAGACTCGTATTGGGGGTTATCAAAGCCAAGGAACTTTGGCTTTGACTCCCTCAAGAACATGAACCACGACATGGAGGAGAAAGGGATTGTTGGCGGCGAATGTCTCCCGCTTGAGCCCCGCTGAGGGACCACCGCCGGAGGCGGAGGTGCATAAGCGCTGCCCGGCAAAGATCCCTTTCTCCTCCTTGTCGTGGTTCATGGTCTTGAGGGAGTCAAAGCCAAAGTTCCTTCCCCCCAATTCATTCTCAACCTTGGCTGAGATAACCCCCAATACGAGTCTCGTTGTAGAAATACCAGAGACGAGAGTCCGACGTGATGCGCCATCACACCAACAGCAGAACGGTTATCCAAATAACAAGGAAGTGTACAACACTTGCGTTACAGTCCTGGAGCTCTATATCTAAATAATATCATATGATACATATCTATATCATATAACATATTGTGTGCGCCTCCAGAGGATATTATGAATCACAAACGACTTAGTCGGGTTCTTCCACTTTCACATCAACCTGAAGTCGACTGAACCGCGCGCTGCCTGCTGCCGGCTGCCCTCTGCCGGGCGATGGTGCCTCGCGGCAACCGGCGGCATGTCACAGTTCATGTACTTCAGCGAGTCAAACCAAAGTTCCTTTCCCCCAATTCCTTCTCAACCATGGCTCAGATAACCACCACGACAGTCTCGTTGTGGAAATACAAGACACGTCAAAGAACCGACAAGAAACACTTGCGTTACAGTGTGTGTATTCACACACACACATGTGGCGCTCGCACGGTCGAGTCTCATTGGCGGGCCAACGTCTCTGGGCGGGCCAGGCAGAGTAAGGGGAGGAGCTGAGATTCCTCATGACGTCATGAGCAGAGATTTCCAAATCAGCGCGCTTGAGCCTCCGTTTTTTCAAAGGCGAGCAGAACAGCTAGTGCTCGTTTTACACCAAACGCAAGTTTTAGCCACTGGGGGACCATAGGCAGGCTAGGGGAACTCATATTTATGTTAGAAAACCTCATAAATTGAGATTTTCATGTCATGGGACCTTTAAGTGACGTGTGCATCGTGTTCGTATGTATGGGTCACTGGGTGTGTGTTTTTTTGTGTACATATATATGTGTGTGTATCTGTATACGTGTGTGTGTATGTATTGGTATAAGTCTTTGTATCTGTAAATGTGTGGGTGTGTGCAGCTTCGCGCGCGCGTGTGTGTGTGCATGCGTTCCCGTGTGTGCGGGTGTGCATGTGTGCGTGTGCGCACGTGTGTGTGTGTGCGCGCCCACCTGGTAATGCACAGCACCACCACACAGATGATGGCCACCTGCAGCGCTCCAATGATGGAGGCGATGAGGACGTAGCGCAGCTTCCCTGAGCCGGGGACCACATACATCACGTTGTACTCCTTACTGTCACACTGGGGCCCGCTGAAGCCTGAGTGGCAGCTGGGGACGCACACACACACACACGCACACACGAAAACATGTACACATGCACACACACACACACACACACACACACGCACACACAAAATAATGTACGCATGCACACACACACACACATACACACACACAAACAAACAAATAAAACAAACACACACACACACACACATATGCACGCAAGCACACACACAGGTACGCACACACACACACACACACACACACACACACACACACACACACACACACACACACACACACACACACACACACACACACACACAAAACAAACACACACACACACACACACACACAAACACAGAGGAAGAGAGACATATTTTATTATTCTATTACTGCAGCAGTACCGTTTTTTTTTATCCTCTTTCATGCTGCTCTTGAGGCTACTGTTGTTTTGTTGTTCTCTTTTTGCTGCCCCTTCAACTAGACAGGATCTGTTTGCGAAAGATATCGCTAGTTTGTTCTGGAACACTTCCCTCGTCTAACACACGCATGTCTGTGTTCCCGGCGACATTTTAGACGTCTGTGATTGACAGGCGGGAGATTGAAAGCCAGTCGTACAGAAAAGAAAGAGGGGGCCGAGATTTACTACGGGGAGAAAGATACCCACAAAAGAAGGACAGACAAACAAGTGGAAAGAGAGTGTGTAATATATCCCCATATCTGATACAAATATTACAAACAGTATCGTCTCTCTTTGTTCAGAGGAATCCGTTGTATTTGTTGGAACCAGAAGGGGGCGCCAGAGACACACGGTTTCACAAGTGTATTTAATCAAAGGTTTGTTCTCGAGCAGGGGCTGGTCTTTCAGCTGAGGGCTGGTGTGAGACACGGACGGAGAGAGAAAGACGCAAGATGGGAGGGAGGGACTGAGGAAGCGAGAGATGAAGATAGACAAGGGAGAGAGAGACGGAGGGAGAGAGAGACTGAGGGAGAGAGAGGTGAGAGACAGAGGGAGAGAGTAGGAGATAATTAGAGAGAGAGAACATCCCAGGGAGATAGAGGGAGAGAAGGAGAGGGAGGGGGCGAGAGAGAGGCGAGGGAGAGAGACGATAGAGGGAGTGAGAGACGGAGTGAGAGACGGAGGGAGAAACGGAGGGAGGGAGAGAGGCAAGTGAAGAGAGGGGAAGGAGAGAGATAGAGGCGAGAGTGAGAGAAAGAGATAGATGTATGGGAAAGAGAGACAGGGAGAGAGAGAGCTAGAGAGAGAGAGAGAGAGAGAGAGAGAGAGAGAGAGAGAGAGAGAGGCCAGGAAGAGAGAAATGGAGGGAGAGAGAGACTGAGATATCTGTACTTCCTGGGGGCTGCACTATCTTTCTTCTGAGGACGGACATCTTTGTGTATGTACAGTATGTGTGTGGTGGGGGCGGTGTGTGTGTGTCTGCGTAGCTGCATGCGTGTGTGTTTGTGTGTGTCTCTGTGCCTGCGTCTGTGTGTGTGTGTGTCTGTGTGTGCGCGTGTGCAAGTGTGTGCATGTGTTGGTGTGTGTGTGTGCTTGCATGCGTGTATGCTTCTGCACACGCGCGAGTGTGTGTGTGCCTGCATGTGTGTTTGTGTGTGTATGCTTATGCGTGTATGTGTGTGTGTGTGTGTGTGTGTGCATGGGTGTGTGTGCCTGTGTGTGTTTGTGTGTGTACACTTGTGAGTGTGTGTGTGTCTGTGTGTGTGTGCCTGCGTGCATGTGTTTGTGTGCATATGCTTGTGCATGTGTGTGTGTGTGTGTGTGTGTGTGTGTGTGTGTGTGTGTGTGTGTGTGTGTGTGTGTGTGTGTGTGTGTGTGTGTGTGTGTGTGTGTGTGTGTGTGTGATTGTATGTGTACCTGCAGGAGGGCTGCGCCTGGATACTGGGGTACTGACACTCTCCGTGGACGCAGTAGTTCTTGAAGTGGTCGGGACAGGGGATGTAGAGACCCCTGGCCAGGTCGTTCCTCGGGTCTGTCTTGTCCACTGAAACAGAGACACACACCCACACAATCACACACACCCCCCCACACACACACACACACACAAACACGTAACACAGCGGTATTCATCCAGGAACAATGGGCCTTGGAAAGAGAAGAAGCCTTTGCTAACAGAATAATCTCAAAATGAAAACACACTATACCCTAACAATTACAAACACACACAAACATAGTCACACATACACCAATGCACATACACATCACACACGCACAGACTGATTACAAACTTACAGACTGACAACACACAAACAGACTGATACACATATTAATAGACGCAGTACCAAACTAACTACAGAAACGTTTTAGACTTTAGAGCCCGGTAACACACACTACCACACTGACCTGTGGAGTCTGTCCTGGCGTAATGTCCGTCCCCAGCTTTGCTCCCAGGAGAGATGACTGAAACACAAAACAAAGAAACGTCACACATGTGGTCAAACTGCAGTCCTGCTTTCACCAACACCTTAAAACATCTCGGCTGTTAACATCACTAGAAACCATTCTTTCTACTGCGTATTCCCCACGGAACCTCCTTCTGACCTTAGCACGCCGTGCCCACCACAATGCATCATGGGTACAAGGCTCCAGAAAGGTCAGTCTCGCAACCTCTTTGTTATATCAGGACACATAAGATGCAAGAGGGATCCGATAACACAAAATAACCCGGTCGGAACAAAATTCGGTTCAGTCTAGCGTACTGTTCATTGTGTATAGTTTGTGTAGTTTGTGAGTGCAGACACAAATAGCGATCACAAAGTTAACTCCGCAGGCTCCCATTCAACCCTTTGACGGGTCCTCACCCCCTCCCCCCTAGATCACTTCCAATTCTCGTGCACTTTTAACGATCGTGGTCCCGGGTGGTTCTTCTTCGGTGACATAGATGGAGGCCGCCGTTATCACACGGTATCATCAGATCTTTGCATCAGCTTAATCGTAAAAAAATCCATCTATAAAGGAACACTGTTAATTTCAATACACTACAGTTATTCACCCTCCCATGCGAACATAAGATCAATCTGAAGGCGACTCAAGGACACGGCTCAGTCATGCGTGTAACTCGAGTGTTAGTGTTCGCAGCCTTGTAACACCAGCTCAGAGCACCCGTATCCTACACGCCGTTTCGGTTTTGAAAGAGCTGATAATTGCTAAATGCTATTCCTGGGGCAGCAGGCGGGCCAGCCAGGTCAATATTTGGAATTGACAGAGAATGATGACTGAAGCGCGGAGGGTCAACACAACACAAACCTGGAAAACAACCAGGCAAATAAACAAACAGGAGAACGGGTTTTGAAAAAACAATCCACAAAAAATCTGTCATTCAAAGCGGGCTAACATTTCTCTGTTGTATTTCCTCATCCTGATTCTATTAATTCTCCTCTGCTTTTGGCTGTGTCTGATGAAGAATCAAAAGAGAAAGGAAGCAGAGGAGGGAGGAGGGTAGAGTGTCAGGGTGTTACTAACAGGGGGATAAAGAGTAAGTAGATATTGTTGTTCGGCGTGGATGTGAACGAGCTAACGCGGAGGCTAACATGCGGGCATCTGGTGGAGCGACTTGACAGCACAGCACACCATGAGGTAATCCCGCTAACAACAATTACACACACGCTCACACACAACTAACACACATCAACAACACAAACACAAATTTTAAACATCATTATGAACGGCGGCACTGGAAAGCCCCGGCCCTGGCCGTTCCGACATAGTTCCATCAATCAAACTTTATCCATATCGCGCTTAGCGTTGCAAAACAGCGCTACAAAGTGCTTTATGAGGGAAACTAGAGTTTTGGTTAAACAAATTGACAGATGCTGACTCCCTGATTAGAACGGCCTCCGGCAAACTGTACCAGAGGAACGTACACAGTGAACGCTGCCTCCATGTAGTTCTAGGTCTAGACTATAAGTAACATAGTTGCTTCTGATAGAGAGTTTGGATCTGACCACACACACAAAACACAGACATACAAACATACCCGTACTCTCACATACAGAGACCCACACACACCCACAAAAAGATATCCATATTCTCACACCAACCCACCCACCCACACACACACACACACACACACACACAGAACACACACACACACACACACACACACACACACACACACACACACACACACACACACACACACACACACACACACACACACACACAACACACACACACACACACACACACACACACACACACACACATACAGTACAGAAACATAAAAGGGCAGAGTGCATCCGGCCCTGTTGTCTGACTGGTGACAATCAGAGGACATTGGAGCCTTGATTCATGTCGTACCAGATGTTATAGAGGACAGTCATTAACATTCTCCCGCTGAAAACACGAGTCCTCCCGCGACACACAGAGGTCTCTTCACCAAACGGCAATGTCATGTGAGAGCCAGACATCAGGGACCCCCTAACACACACACATACACACACAAACTGTCTTACTGCCTGTTAAAAATAGCAGGAATGTGAGCCGCAAGGCCTACATAAGATCTAATAAAGTAATGTACAAGATACGGCCGTTTAGGAAGTTCAACCAACAAATTATAATTGATTCCCTTCTTACTTTATTTTGTATGTAAATATTCATCAAAGTACAAAAAAAACACTTTCAAAGTGTCCTTGCAAAAATTCTCACTATCAGTATGATTAATCTGCCTTTGTGAATATTCGTGGGCTTGAGGATTATGTTTTACATTGTTTGAATTAAATTCAGAATTTACTTGTGCATTGATGGTAAGAGAGATATTCAAATAACACTGTGTGTGTGTGTGTGTGTGTGTGTGTGTGTGTGTGTGTGTGTGTGTGTGTGTGTGTGTGTGTGTGTGTGTGTGTGTGTGCGTGTGTGTGCGTGTGTGTGCGTGTGTGTGCGTGTGTGTGTGTGTGTGTGTGTGCGTGCGTGTTTGTGTATGTGAGTGTGTGTGCGTGCGCCTCACCTTGACAGTGGCCAAGGTGCTTCACCTCGATGTGCTCCTGCTTCTGACACGACGCCTCCTTCACCTGACACGGGTTGTCATAGGAACGCCCGTCTGACGCACACACCGGGTTGAAGTTGGTGTGTGAACAGTCGATGTTGCACACACACCTGTGGGGGAGAGGCAGAGCAGATCATCGATACAGGACGATCCACAAGCGGGGAGATCGAGGTTCAGTAGGTAGAGTGGGATGGCTGGTAACCGGAAGGTTGCTAGTTCGATCCCCGGCTCCTGCTAGCGAGATCTGAGGTGTCCCCTGAGCAAGACACCTCACCCTAACTGCTCCTGACGAGCTAGATGTCGCCCTGTATGGTTGACACCACCGTCAGTGTGTGACTGTGTGCATGAATGGGTGAACTTAAAGCGCTTTGAGTGGTCACTGGTTAGAAAAGCGTGGTATAAATGCAGTAAAAGTTGAGGTTCAGATGTGGAATAACCACACCAGCATGAGAAGCAGTATGGAAGACTAGCCAGCAACTATGTATGTGTGAGGACCCAGAT
>NC_079431.1:17425276-17432776 GCF_026213295.1 Gadus chalcogrammus
AAAAGTCAGCTAAAATGTAAGTATCCTTGGTTTAATGTCTGCTAATATTGTAATGCAGCCAATCATAATATTAAAAATCTGTTCACATAAATGTTATTATCATGCTGGCAAGCAGTATGGAATGTTAATCATTGCATTATCTCGTTTTATACCATGGTCTGAGTGAATACTCGATTCTGATTGGCTGGAGGGTGTAGGTTAAAAAGTGTTAATTGACACCTAGGAAAGACGTTGACCCTATGAAGACGCTAATTGGCCACCTTGCTTGGCAACGCCTGCATACGCGAGATATTAAATAGTCTGCTCAACTTGTAAAAATAATGTAGGCTTTTTGTAGATAGGTGGGCTATTGGATATCATGTGAATGGTAATGCAAACAATCTTTTCAGTTTTATCATCCAGTGCAGGCTGTCATTCTTTTAGCTACAGTAGCGCTAGCTGCTAGGCTAGGCTTGTTATCAGGTTGTTGGGAAAGTGTAGAGGAAGGAATATACCTTCCTTGGTAAAAAAAACTGGGTGACGAACTGTCGACCGCTTTGAGCTCTTTCCTCTCTCTCTTTCCTCTCTTTCCTCCCCTGACAACCAGACTTCTTCATTTCACCGACCGGGATTCACACAAACTGACTTTAGACTGCTAGTTTAAGACACTAGCAGTCTGCACTTGCTTCACCACGATCTGCCTGGCTGCTACTTTGCTCTGCAGTAGCGTAAGACTTGGGCTGTACCAAATAATGACAAATGAGAGGGGTGATAATAGGGTGAAGACTTTCTAATGATTTTGTAAAAATGGAGAAACAAACCACAACAAAACAACAAAACAAACCACCTTAATTTGACGATTTAATCCGAAAAATAAAACTTTTTTTTCTTTTTTTTGCATATAGTTTTAATAATACCACCAGTGTCCTCTGGGGCGCCCCCGTCAGTGCTGCGCCCCTGGAATCATCCTAATTTACCCCCCCCTAAGGACGTCCCTGCACAGACACATGCACACACACATACAAACAGACGTGCACAGACTCACACAAACACACACACACGCACCTACACACAAGATACCACAGTGTGATAGACAGAACAGATATGTACAAGTACAGGTAGGAAAACACACTTTCTTTTACGCTTGTGTGTGTGTGTGGTCATTATCATAGGAACATAATGGAAGACCCCTCTAGGGGCGCACATGCAGGTACACACACACCGCACAGAGAAAACATCGGCACACACAACGACACACACACGCACACACACACACACAAACACACACATAGATATGCACATACACGCTCATGCACACACATATATGAGGACACAAACAGGTACACACACACACTCTGAAAAATAACTCATTATTTATACCAGAACGAGCCAGAGAGTGGCAAAGGAGCCACACAGATGGCTTCCAGTAGCCCCACCATAGTTATTGCCCCCTTCGCCCAACACACACACTCATTCATATACAAACATATGTACACACACAAACACACACACTCATACATATACACATATGTACACACATAAACACACACAAATATGCACACACACTCATGCACACACATATGTGGGGACACAAACACATACACACACACTTGATGGATAGTAGGCCCTGGGCAAGAAAACCCCAAACCCCCTTTTGTACTTAATTTGGCTGTAAATAAAGTTGTATTGGTTTGAAGCCCTGTTGATCCTTGAAGGATCAGAGTTTGTGTAAGGATGGGTTTGGGTGCTGGGGGTGTGCCTGGCATTCTCCGCAATGTGCCCTGAAGAAACCAAGGATTGAATGCGTTCGTGCAGGGAAGCCCACGCTCCAGCATTGAGCCGGTGTCGGTGGGAGGCTTGGGGTGGGCGGTTTGAACCTGGGGATTGTGCTTCAATCTCTCAGAGTGCACATCATCAAACAGTAAAGGGCCAGGCTCAACACACGCTCATAGCCGCGGTGTTGATCAGTCTCAAGGAGGCCGTTTGCTCCTCTATCACCGCTATAGGACTATATCTGTGCTGGGTTTCCTATCGATCCCCAGCTCCTCTCAACGCGCAGGCTGTTCAGCACAACACGGTAACATCGCTTGAACAGAGATGCAAGCGATGAACAGGAAGGATGAGGAACAGTTATTCTAGAGAAAAGGGTGGGGGTAGGATTGGGGTAAGGTGAGGGGCAGGAGTAGTCTGGTTGTCAGGATGTCAAAAGGTTCGGAGTTCTATCCCCAGTTACCGCAGTCTTACCTGTAGGCATCCTTGAGCAAGACGCCTTATCCTCACTGACATTTATTTAAAAACTCCCTGTAGCAATGTCCTTTGAGGACGCAGACTGGGGGTGCTTTAAGATCGTTAGAATGTAAAGGTTTGTTGAAAATGACACAGGCCTGGTGTTCCATGATGCCATGTAGGAAATCTCTCCCTAAGTGTGGGGGCAGATGGCTGGTCTAACACGTGCACACCGATAACTCAACGTGCAACAAGTGTGCAGCCTCACTCGGCCCCAGAGGCCAATCAGACTCGGTTAGGTGATGCTGCTTAAACCCGCTTAAACTCCCACACGCATTCAAGTTCCTTGGGAGAAAACAGTCTACGAAATAGTGAAGATTTCGGGGGTAAAGCGAGTACCCTTAAGGCTTAGTCCTGACCGCAGCGACCCGGGTTCACCTCATGCCCGAGGTCCTTTGCTGCATGTCCTCTCACTCCAATACCTCACTGTCTATCTCACTCTATAATAAAAATAGTAAAGGTGTCTCTAGTTTTGAGTCCTTGTTGAATAACCACCTTGTGTCACAGGGACATTGATTAATTCCTCCTGCGTCTCTCTTGATTGGAGCGTTCCCCACTAGCTGGCTCATAGTCTGGGTGACAACAATAATTGCTTCAACTTTAACGAGCAACTTCAATCAGGTGTCATGGCGATGGGAGTCACCTGACCACCGCCGCCTGATTAAAATCAGCTGTGGCTTGATTGCAATTGCCTGTTGTTCAATTACAACCCCCCCCCCCCCCCCCCCCCCAATACACACACGTACGCACAAACGCAGACCCAGAGAAGAAGAGGGTGTGTTATTAGTGTCGTCTGACAAAAAGCCCCACTGGAGAATTAGTTTTGATTTGAGTCTACGATAATATGAATGTAATGAAACAAGTGTCAAACAGGGTGGATATTTTCCATGTTCGTACGTTACCCATGTTACACAAAGAGGAATAATATTTACTGCAGCACTGCTTTCATACCCTCGCATCATCCAATCCATCGATCAACCTTTAATCATCTCATGCTATTCGTGCATAACGGCAACATAACATAAGTGCCTAACTTATGACAAACAACACAACAAGAGCAAGACACAAAAATGTGTTGAAACAACAAACACAAATCTCGATCACATGGATATATGAAAAAAATAATAAATAGGTGAGTACCTCACAGTGTTGTGCTGAGTTTCTGCTCCTGAATTCCCTCATCGGGGCGTGCATAACCGTAAGTGCTGGGAGGGGAGTCGAACCCAAGGCATTTTTTGCCTTGGCAGCAGAGAGGGCTGATGATGCAGTATGAAATATGAAATGATTCCCTGGCATCGTGTTCATCGCACACCAAGGGGACATTCTCCCTCTCTCTCTCGCCTTCTCTCTCTCTCTCTCTCGCTCTCTCTCTCTCTCTCTCTCGCTCTCTCTTTCTCTCTCTCTCTCTCTCTCTCTCTCTCTCTCTCTCTCTCTCTCTCTCTCTCTCTCTCTCTCTCTCTTTCTCTCTCTCTCTATTACATCGAGCCATGTGATAGCAGAGCGTTCCCTTGGCGATTATAAAGCTCGCTGATGTAAGAACGGGATATCTCAGAAGACCATGTTCTCATTTCCTCCGCGACGCGTGAATCAAGTTTACCCCGACTAATTTTGGCGAGTTGCGCGCAAATTCGACTAAATATGCAATGCTGGCAGCAGGTAATGGACCGGGGTTTTGGTCGTGTAGTGCTGTTCTTTGTCTATTTAGTGCCGGAAATGTCTCCGGACTCTTTTAAGAAACACTTTCGAGTAATTTATTTTTTAGAGGCAGAGCCAATAAGGGCCTTAAGGGAGATCATATTCTGCACCAGAGACCCCGCTTTCTCTGCTCTACACCAAATGCCTCGACTCAGAGACCAGGAGTGGAAGAGACTCTGTGTTCAATCATAAGTAACTGTGAAAATCCCATCAGAAACAAAACTTTGGTAAAGCAAAGCGCTCTAAATAGTCTAAATAATAATAAGAAAACAATTGCTTTTGAATGTGGTGGTAGTACATGGATCCTCAAAACACTCCTTCATGTCAGCACTTCTAAATAACTATTTCCGTTAAGCCTGTGTATAGTACAGTATCGGGTAGTTTACTTTTAACTGATGCTTTTATCAAAAGCAACTTCATCCATAAGCATTCATTTACACAGTCACGCCACAACAGCGGAGTCTACAAGGCAGGGCGACAGCCAACTCGTCAGGAGTAGTGTCCTGCATAGGGACATCTCAACACTACGGGGCTCGAACTAGCAACCTACCGGTTCCCAGTCAACCCGCTCTACCTCTTGAGCTACTGCTGCCCATGAAGTAATGCTGAAGCCTCACACTGAGTCAATGGCGGCACCTCGGCTGGGCACTGGGGGGTGCGAGCGAGCAGATTTATATAAGTACCCTCAGGGTGGGAGCTTTAATTGCTGGGTCACTGTTACTTAAATCGGGCCGTCATTAAATCCTCTGCGCAAGTGTGTGCATGGTCTACTCTGTTCCCTACTCAAGGTGAATTCTCCCGGCGGCTTCCAGGGTCCTCTTCCAAGGGCCCTTCGTAACACATCCACACACCTTGCCGCTGGTGCGCCCCATCGTTGTTCCCCCCACCCCCCCCCTGTGTTTTGCAACATAAGTACCATAAGTACCATAAGTATTCACGTATTGTCCCCCTCTGCCAGCTTCAGTTATTATGTATGTGTTCAAAGACTTGTATTGTATTTTACCATCTTTCAACCGCGTAACACAAAGAAGCCCTCTTAGACGACATAGAAAAATTTACTTAACATCTAAGGCTCATTAAATCAGGTAAACCTTTGTGCGTGCATCAATGCCCCTGTCGAAAATATTCCTTCTCCTTGTTTATTCATTTTTAATTCTGGTTCAGAGCCATTTTTGGCTGAACCCTGCCAAGGCTGAAAGTACTTTAATTGGATTTCCAGTTTAGGTTAAACTCCTCCTTTCTTCTTCAGTAATTTGGGCTAAATGTAGCGGTCCATGCTTCATTAGTGCTTCCTGTTTATGTGTGCAGGGTGATAGTGCGTTACAGGACCATATATGTATGTGGTGACCCAATGTCCACATAGAATGTATAGAAAATGTCTTACTTACAAGTGAATAAACACAAAGATGTAATTCATTTCCACTGTCCATTTTCTTTCTCAGGATGGACATTTTGAATATTCGTTGAATAGCATATGGCCTATGTATGAAGGTAAAGGCAACCGTAGTGTCTGTAAATGTGAGAGCAGGAGAAAGGCTAAATGGTGGGAAAGTGTTGAAGGTAAAAGCTGTTTATATGTCTACAGCGCAGTTTAAAGTGCTGTGAGAGAAACGCGCCTTGTTGAAAACATCCCCCGCCAGACATCTCGGCAAATCATTGCCAAAACGC
Source organism: Gadus chalcogrammus (assembly GCF_026213295.1). Lineage (NCBI taxonomy): Eukaryota > Metazoa > Chordata > Actinopteri > Gadiformes > Gadidae > Gadus > Gadus chalcogrammus. The sequence continues at coordinate 17,430,905 of NC_079431.1, forward strand.
TTTGCAGAGTAAAATTACCATTGCATTAACACTGTGTGTATTTATGGGTGTCCACCTGTGCATGTGTGCATTTCTTTGTGTGTATGTGTGTGCGTGCGCAATGCTTTTAAAGTGTTTATGCATGTTTCTGTTTTTATTGTGGGCAGTCTGCATGGATATACGTGTATATGTTTTTGACACGTGTTGGTTTGTGCATAGTTATGCGCGTACAAGAGTGCATTTGTGTGTAGGTGTCGGTGTGTTAGTGTTTGTGTGCATGCGTGTGTGTGTGTCAGTCTTACCACACGTCCTCTGCATCAACATCACACTCGGCCCCGAACTGGCAGATATCACAGGTGGACGTTTCCTTCTGTCCGGCCTCCGCAGACCCCTCTCCCCCTAGACCCCCAGAGAGAGAGAGAGAGAGAGAGAGAGAGAGAGGGAGAGAGAGAGAGAGAGAGAGAGAGACAAAGGTATAGAGGAGCGACAGGAGGGAAAAAAAGATTGAAATCAGCTCAGAACAACAATTTGATTTTACAACACTTGAAACTACTTTGTCATCAGCACCTCCTCTCATCCCATCTCACACGGCCGTGTATACCGCAGTTCTGACGGAGAGCAAAGACACCTCGGTATTGTTGAGACACCTGTGTTGAATCTGCCTCAGTCACCGGGGCGACGTGACAGCGAGAGGCCGCTCCGAGGAAACGCCTAGATTATGAATACGACCGCCACACATCCTGCCATAATCCCCTCCTCTACCCCCCCGCCCATCTCCCATCTCCCCTTCTCACACCCTCCCTCCTATTGCTCTTTATCTGTCTCTCTTTCTACTGCTCTCAAATCCCCGCTGATCTTTCCGCTTCCCATTTCATTTCACCATGATGGGTTTTCTCTCTCTCTCTCTCTCTCTCTCTCTCCGTCTCTCCCTCCCTCTCTCTCTCTCTCAGCCGGGGAGAGCCCGATGCTCCCTGGATGGCGGGTGTTTGAGAGCCAGGGGCAGGCTTAGGAAGGCTTATCCCCCCCCCCCCCCCCCCCCTCTGGTGCATATCACGCCTCATCACCGTTGCGGTGGGTAGAAGAGGAGCGGGAGGGGAGGAGATAAAAAACCATCTGGCCCAGTTCAGATCACATCGACAGCGCCACCTCCACAAAGATCTCCACACCTACCACCACCTCAATCATCACTACCATCACCAGCACCTTCATCATCATCACTACCAACACCTTCATTACCGTCTCCCCCACCACCAACGCTTCATCCACCACCAACACCACCACCTCTACCATCATCACCACCCACAACACCCTCATTACCGTCTCCACCACCACCTCATCCACCACCTCCTCCACCTATTCTCCATCGCCAACACCTCAGCCTATGCGAGGCAAACTCTGTGGCACTGAGGTATCCATCCTCCTCCGTCACGATCCCTTTTGCCCGCCTCGCTATTAGACAAGAAACTATTTTTAAACACGCTCACAACAACAAGGAAAAAACTAACCATGAAAAAGTGTCTCGCACACACACATACACACACAAACACAAACCCACCCACACACAAACTGCATCTTGCCGCCATGCATGGCTACCTTGTCCCAATTCCCCATCTGAAACATTTATTTCTTGACATCCCTGCTAGTGAACAAATGAATTGGATGGCATCTTTGAAAACGGTCCAACCCTGATCGTTCTCCCCATGGAACGAAAATAGTGATTGGCTACTTCATCCCTCAAACAATTCTTTCCATTTAGCTGCATGTACGGTCTAAGTAAATTAATATTTCTTTCATTGTTCTTTGGCGTCCGATCTCACAGCCCTAGGCCATCAGCAACCACTCTGTTATCGAATGTATATTTTGGCATATGTCATAAAAGTGCTGAATTTTATA
>NC_079431.1:17437776-17457776 GCF_026213295.1 Gadus chalcogrammus
AAATCCCTCCCTAGCCAATGGCAGTTGGACCACCCAGTGCGTTTGTCCATCGTATTACAGAGCGTTCCATGACAATTATTCCAAAATACTTTGAGGGCTATTGCCATGGAAACACCGAGATACCTGCAGGAACAATTTTGATTTTGAACAGCAAAATCTTCATCTCTAGCCTGAAAAGAATCGGTGCAACAAAGAAGCCAAATGATACTGTTGTTTCACAGAGGTTTCGGTGACATCAGGAGAGCACATGCGATGGCGTGATCCACCAGACCGGTATTGTCCTTTAAAGTCACCTATTCCCCTTTCCATGGAGAACCACAAAAACGGGCGTTATTTATCGGCGTGTTGATCGTCTAACCCGGCGTGATGTGCGGAGTGCTGTCGCGGGGTGGAGGATTTGTGGCCCCCGGCCTCCTCTCATGCGCCGGCACGGACCCCTCATCGGGGACGTCCGTCCGTCTGACGCCAGGCCTGCCGGCTCTAAAACTGCCATGATGAAACACGACCCCCCCCCCCCCCCCCCCACACACACACACACACACACACAGGGGGCCGGGTAGGTAGGTAGAAAGACAGGTAGGTAGGTAGACAGACAGTAAGGTCTTCCAATCATTTCATTTGAGACCAATGTACTGATTGGACAGGCTTATTTCAGGGATGCGACAACACCAGATACCAGATTAGTGTTTTTATTGTCAGCAAATTTGATTTACTGATTGCTGTCCGATGTAAAGAGACCTTTTCAAATATGACAATAATGATAAATTGCCTACTCTAGCTACGATCAATCAATCCATTTTACTTTCGAGAAAGATCATCGGAACATTGTAGAATCCAAAAGCCAGGATGCGCATGTAAAGGGAGTTTGCACTTGTAGGGGATGTCAGTGTTTCGTACACTAGGAACTATGTGTGTGCTTGTGTGTGCGTGTGTGTATGTGCGTGGGTGTGTGTGCGTGTGTGTGTGTGTGTGTGTGTGTGTGTGTGTGTGTGTGTGTGTGTGCGTGTGTGCGTGCGTGTGTTGGATCAATGGAAAATGCATATCACTACTGCACTCAATGAGGAGTTGTTACCTTTCTTCACTCTATTTATTTCTGATACCTACATTTATATACAATGAGATTTACGTTTGTCTTTTTAAACAGGACCACATTGATGTGGGTGATTAAACCATTAATTAGTGTACTGACTGCCAAATAGCAGTTAGTGGGAGCAAACAATAGCATTTAGCACTTTCTCTTTTGAAATCAATGCATGTCGGTTAGGATTGTTTGTTTGTTGTGAAAAAAAAAGTAAGCAATACTTTCTTAAGCATTTTTTTATCACAAAGACCAAAGTGCTGTTTTTTATTTTAGCAGTGAAACGTGCTCATGGTAAATTATCTTAGGCAGAATTGGTAGAACTACTACAATTCCATTTCTAGCAGACGTTTTGATAAGCCAGGAGAGTCTTTCACATTTGCTTATTCACCCAAACTGGTAGGACCCTTTAAGAATTCCTTACTTTGCAGCATATTCGTTTTCGAGTTTCATTCAGGATTCAAGCCACGATGAGGATACGATGAACCCTGAACGACCCCTAAGTGACTTCTCTGTAGAGTCTCTGCGACATCCATGCCTAGCACAGGCTTCTACTGTGACCACGCTGCGAGACCCACCAACACAGCCTCAACTGGGTCAGCGCTTTTTCACAACGGATTAAAGTGCGGAATTATGGCTTTAAAACTTCATCTTCACCAGATTTATAGGGGATTATACCATGTTCTCTGTTCGCCTGGCTGGCTCAGCCTCTGAAGGAGCGAGAGGTGCTGGTATGCGCAACCAGACCGTTCCTGAAAAAGTTTTGGGACTTTTTATTTTGTCAGTACCCCCTAAAACTGAATAAGTTTAAATTGTTTCTGTTTGTCTGTATCCTTTATTCTCTATTTATTGGCCATGCATGTTTAACACGTCGTTTTAAGCTAGGATAAGGTATTGTTTTAGAAGTATTTTTTTTTTAAAAAACAATTGACTGTCCCAGGCCAGTAATAAGCTTGTCGAATCGTTTAATTTGGCCCAAATAAAATCATTGTATGGCCTACCTTTCCGTCTAACAGTCTAGGTACCAGCTTGCACTCATTGCACATGACTAGAGTCCTTCAGGAAAGCAGACCTATTGCTAAAGCTTGCAAGCTAGTCAAGTGGGTTGGATACTTTCAAAATAGCTAGCTTACTCTGTGGGGTTTCTACTAAATGCAGACCCTAGTTTCATTAAGATGTGCTGAAGTATTCCTTCAGTAGGTCTACATCTTAATGAGTCCAACTTTGTTTATATTGTAGTGCCGGAGGAAAAGGAGGACGTAGGCAACGTAATAAGAGCCGTTTTAATCCAGAAAACAGAGCAGAACAATCACTCTCAATGCATGGCTAGAAGAACAAGTGCAACCGCATAAACCGTCCCCCTAGACCCCGTGACCCGCCAGTTCCCTCCCACTCGATCGCTTACAGTAAGAGGGGAACACAAACACATAATGTAGTCACTACACCAGCCCCCCCAGTGTTCACCTCAATATTCAAAATCCTTGCGGTGAGGAGGGCGTATGGCCCGGCCCCTACGACTGTAGGCAAAGTCAGGAGGTGCGGGAGGAGGCGTGACATCATCCATCACATCCCCGTGTTGGGCGGGGCGGGGGGCAGCGATGACCGGAGGGCCGCAAGCTGTGGGGGCTTGTAGGGGTTGGAGGGGGGGGGGAGGGGCACGGCGTGGCAGGGGGGGTAGGACGGGGGGGGCGGCCCCTGCGCGGTGGCAGAGCCAAGTCCGGGGCAGTTCAAGGTCCAAGTGAGCCGGTTTGAGGTGATCAACAGACACACACTCAGGCTTACCCCCCATGTCAACCATGAAGTTCTTGGCTCCTGCCTCGATGACACGGAAGGGTCCGTCATAGGGGGGTCGTAGCGGAGCCCTGTGGCCGTCGTGGCGGATGAAAACATAACCCGCTGACTGCAGCTCCGGGGGCACCCGCGAGGCAGGGACGCCCTGCCGCGTGGTCGGGACCAGGGCGAAGGTCCTGGCGCCGTCCAGCAGGGAGGCGTGCTGAGTGGAGGCGGACCAGGGCTCCGTCGACTTGGGGATGAAGTCACCAGAGTCCCGCAGCGGCTGTCCGAACACCAGCTCGGCCGACGATGACCGGATGTCCTCCTTGGGTGCCGTCCTGAGCCCCAGCATTACCCACGGCAGTTTGTCGAGCTAGTTGCTATCCGTGAGGCTGGCTCGAAGGGCGGCCTTCATGGAGCGATGAAAGCGCTCCGCAAGTCCGTTAGCCTGCGGGTGGTAGCAGGTAGTGCGATGGAGCTTGACCCCCAGATTCTCCGCCACCGCCGCCCACAGCTCTGAAGTAAACTGCGGGCCACGGTCAGAGGAGAAGTCAGCAGGAGTGCCGTAGCGGGAGACCCAGCCCGCGATGAACGCCCGGGCCAGGTCGGGGGCTGTCGTTGAGGAGAGCGGAACTGCCTCCGGCCAGCGCATCATCCTGTCCAACATGGTAAAGATGTAGGTGAAGCCGTGCGAGGGGGGCAGGGGTCCCACCAGGTCCACGTTGACATGGTCGAACTTCCGCTCGAGCACCACAAACTGTTACAGAGGGGCCTTGACATGACGATGCACCTTGCCGCGTTGACAGGCATTGCAAGTGTCGACCCAGGCCCTCATATCCCTCTTGAGCCCGTGCCAGATGAACTTCTCTGACACCATCCGTGAGGACGGTTTCCTACGTGGGTGAGATAGGCTGTGTACCGCCTCAAAGACGGGGCGTCTCCAGTTGGCGGGGACCACAGGCCTTGGCTGACCCGTGGAAACGTCGCACAGGAGCTTGGCCCCCGCAACACTGAGGAGCACCTCCTCCAGGCGCAGCCCCGTGTTCGACGACTTCAGAGCCTGGACGGAGGGGTCGGCGGCCTGATCCACAGCCATGCGGGTGTAGTCCAAGTTCAGCTGGACCGCCCCGACCACCGCCCTGGAGAGACAATCCGCGACCACGTTGGACTTCCAAGCCACGTGCTGGATGTCTGTGGTGAACTTGGAGATGTAGGAGAGTTGGCGCTGCTGGCGGTCGGACCAAGGCTCCGTGGTCTTCGACATCGCATGTATGTGCGGCTTGTGGTCCACGTAGGTCGTAAACTCACGGCCTTCCAGCATAAAACGGAAGTGTCTGACCGCGAGCCACAGCCCGAGGAGCTCTCTGTCGAAGGTGCTGTACTTGCGCTCTCTGGGAGACAGCTGGCGGCTGAAGAATGCGAGTGGCTGCCAAGCATCCCCAACGCACTGCTCGTACATCACCCCCACGGCAAAGTCTGATGCGTCCGTGGTGAGAACAGTGGGCGCAGAGGGTGAGGGGTGGGCCAACATGGCCGCGCCGGCCAGGGCCGCCTTGGTGTCCTGGAAAGCCTTGACACGTTCCGCCGTCCAGTCGACCGGTTGCCTCAGAGCCTTGCCCTTCTGGGCCTCGTACAGTGGTTGCAGGATGTGAGCTATGTGGTGGAGGAAGCGATAGTAGAAAGTCACCATCCCGATGAACCCCTTGAGCTCGCTGACTGTGCAGGGGCGTGGGAAGGCTGCAACAGCTTCAACCTTCGAGGGTAGGGGGGTCACGCCCTCCGCGGAGACCTGATGCCCGAGAAAGTCAAGGGTGTCCCGTCTGAACTCCCCCTTCGGATTGACAATCAGCCCATGTTGGCTGAGCCGCGTGAAGAGGTTCCGGAGGTGGGACAGGTGCTCCTCTTCCGTGGTGCTCACGACGAGGATGTCATCCAAGTAGACGAAGAGGAAGGGCAGGTCCTGGAGCACCGAGTGCATGAGGCGTTGGAAGGTCTGCGCCGCGTTCTTCAGGCCGAAGGGCATCACCGTGGCTTCACCGTGGGCGCGGAGAAGGTGGGCTTAGTAAGGTCAGGGAATTCGGCGAGCAGCCGAAGGTACTGGTCGCTTTCGGCGAGCGTGTTGGACAACCCACTGTAGACCGCCTCCCCCTGCGTACAGGCGAAGGAGGCGAAAGTCTGTGAGTTGACCAGGCACCTGTTCCCCACGTCCACCAACAGGTTATGGGCACACAGAAAATCTGCACCAAGGAGGGAAAATGTGACAGCTGCGACGACAAAATCCCAGGTAAAGCGTTGCCCTCCGAAGCACACGTCCTCCGCTCTAGTGCCATAGGAACGGATAGGCGTGCCGTCCGCACCCACCAACTCCCCCTTCGCTCCCTCCGATCGCCCTGAAGGAATGATGCTCCGCTGGGCACCTGTGTCACAAAGGAATCTGCAACCGGAGACGGTGTCTTGTATGAAGAGCCGCCTGTTGGTGACACCAGCGCTCAGGGCTACTACTGAACGCCGGCCCTGCCGTTTCCCGTCAGTCCAAAGGAGCAGGGCGAGCGGCACCGTTTGGCCTTGGCGCCAAAAGTGGCGTGGTAAAAACAATGGCCCGCCGCGTTACCCTGCTGGCCAGAGGGTCTGGCGTCGTCCTTCGCTCTCCTGCGACGGTCCGGTGGTGGGGCAGCCGCGGGAGCAAGCAGGTCGGGGGACCGTTGAGGCATGGCCAAGACGAACTGGTCCGACTTCCTGGCCAGGGCGCAGGGTCCAACGACGGTGGTGTTAGCCAGCGCCATCCTGACCTGAGCTGGCAGTGTGCGCATAAACAGCTCTGTGAAGAGGATAATGGGGTCTTCTGTACCGAGCAGGTTTAACATCCTCTCCATACGTGCAGAGGGCCTCTCGTCTCCCAAGGCCGACATGTCAAATAAGCGGCGCACCCTCTCTGCGGTGGACAGCTCAAATGTCTCCAGGAGCAGGTTCTAGAGGCGCTCATATTTGTTTGTCGTCGGGGGGGCGGACAGAAACCCCACCACACGCGCTGCGGGGGAGCTGCCCAAAATAGCCACAGCATTGTTGTACCTGTCGTCGTCGTCGGCAACGTTGCTTTTTTTTAAATGCGCCTCCACTATAGCGAACCATGCAGCAGGCGTTGAGTCCCAGAACTCTGGCAGCTTAAGAGTGGGGGTGCGCACGACCCGCGTCACCCTGACAGGAGACGGTGATGACTGCCGCCGTGAACGTCTTCCTCGGGCGGACATGTTGCAGAATTGCAGTGTTCGCTCGCGCGGTTTTTGTAAACAAATAAATAACAAAAACGAACGTCGGGGTCACCAGTGTAGTGCCGGAGGAAAAGGAGGAGGCCTACGTCCAGAAAACAGAGCAGAACAATCACTCTCAGTGCATGGCTAGAAGAACAAGTGCAACTGCATAAACCGTCCCCCTAGACCCCGTGACTCATAGCCAGTTCCCTCGCACTCGATCACTTACAGTAAGAGGGGAACAAGAACACATAATGAAGTCACTACACCATAGTACATTATTGATAGATTGATAATATATGAAAACTAATTGAAATTAGATATGAATATAAGCTATATTTTAAAATAATATTCGATATTCAAATATTTACAGCACCAGCATTTTGTGAAGAAAATATATTGAATAAATGAAGGCCATTATTAGAAACCGAAAGGGAGAAAGGAGACGGCCTAGCAGGGGGGCTGACCTGTAGCTTGTTTGCGGCCCACCTCCCTCTCAATTAACCACATTAGAGAAAATCAATTAGACTGAAATTACATCCAAATAAGCTATCTGATACAATAGCCTCGGGTGAGAGTCTACTGCACTATGCACACTCTTCGACACTATGTATGACATTTCCAAGAGTTTTTAAACCTTTCTCAACACATATGTCCATGGAGGAGGCTAAATGGAGTATCCATAAAGAGGGGCAAGGTAACAACTATACTGGATCGTGATTCACTGGATTGCTTCAGCCAAATGCATACAGAGAAGCCTCATATTGAGGCTCGTCCTGCCTCATATTGTAGCACGACGCAAACACAAACAAGATCCACTGAGAAACAAATCCACTAAGAAACAAACCCACTGAGAACAGACTCAAACAGTAGCCACGGTCCCCTTGGTCATGGCTTTCTACATTTTAATTGTAGTTCCGCTAATGCAGTGTGATATTTAAATGGTTCCTGGCACACGACTCTCCATCCGCGGAGCACTGGCAAACAGACAATCTATTTATATCAATGCCACTGAATCATTCATGGCTTTGTCATCTGCTTGCTCTCACGTCCGCTTAACTTAAATAACATATGACAGCTTCACCAGAGCTTCAAAACAACACAAAGTAATTTGGCTTATTCTTTCTCTCTCTCCCTCACTCAGGCTCTCTGCATTGTCGCTTAACCTCGCATGCCAGTCGCAACAGGACCAAAAGGCGACGTTTCTTCATTCACATCTTGCATCAGGGGCGTGTGTTGGAAATGCAATTAATTCCTTTCCTCACGCTTCTGCTAGCACCTAGGGTCTCTCTATCCTACCGTGTATTTACTCTTCGAGACCCTCTGTGTGTGCATGTTTATCTGCGTGTGTTTGCGTACGTGTGTGAGTGTGTGTTGGGGTGGTGTATTGAAATTAACTGGGAGGGAACAGCAAACCTTTTACTTGTTATCTTGCTCTCTCTTTTTCTCGTCCTTAGCATCCCTCTGAGGCGGTCTCGCATGGAGTCTCATATCAAGTGGGTTCTCTCTCCCTCTCTCTCTCTCTCTCTCTAACTGCGTTTTCATCCCCCTTCTTTTATGCAAATATTGAAGTATCGAATCAGTAAACGGTGATGGAAACACCAACATTTGCATAAAAATCCGCTAATTCGCAAAAAAGTTTTTCCGCTCGCTTGAGGTAGATTTTGAGTTATGGTAAAGAGAGTAAATGCGCAAAATGGGAGATGGAAACACACTTTTCGAAACAGCTGTGACATAGCGAACATTGAACACACAGGACTGACAACGTCCTTCCGATATCCGCATAACGACCGGCCATAGCAACCCTGCCGACATCAACTTGTAGCGTTGATATATATATATTTAATCGTTTGTATACATTGACATCCTATATCATATATATATATATATATATATATATATATATGAGAAAAAAACATTACAGCTATTTTAGATGGAAAACAACAACACAATTCCACTATATATCAGGACCTAAGAGAGAGCATGCTATCAAAAAGATACGACAAGCCCTGGAATGTGTGTAGTGTGTAGTTTTCCGCTCCAACCACTTGATGGAAACGCACCTAATTCGAATTTCTGTTTTAGTGAACTTTCTAAAGATTCGCTTCACCTTTTAAATGGAAACGTGACTACGGTCTCTCTCTCTCTCTCTCTCTCTCTCTCTCTCTCTCTCTCTCTCTCTCACTCTCTCTCTCTCTCTCTCTCTCTCTCTCTCTCTCTCTCTCTCTCTCTCTTTCTCTCACTCTCTCTCTGTCTCTCTCTCTCTCTCTCTCTCTCAAACACACACAGACAAACATAGATACACACATTGACAGCTAACCTGGCTGCATGGCTCGGCATTCAGGACACATACAGAACACACACAGTGCATGTGTCGGGCTCGGGCCCCGCCAAGGCAAGGAGAGGTGCAGTACCATCCGTCTGTCTGTACTGCGTGCATTACTGTCTATTACTGTCTATCTGTCCGTACGTTATTCCGCCAAATGGCATGCTTGTCTTTCCAATTGTGTTTTTCATGTCTGTCTGGGCATAATTCTGTCTGAACTGTGTCTCTGTCTGTCTGTCCAACCAAATGTCCGTCTGTCACGTCTGTCTGACAATATTCCCGCAGACGGAGCGGAGGGGATTAAAAAATGTTTTCTGTGTGTCTGTCTTTCTGTCGGTCTGTCAGAAACGCTGTAAGGTGAACCAGATGAATTTGCCCTGCCATAAGTTTCGCCCACGCTGTTGACATCCAAACCACATGCCTTGGCTGCATATTCTCTAACCTTTCTGTATCCTGATTGGGTCATTTAGAAATGATTCACGTATACATCTTACAGAGTGCACACTTTGAAAAAGTTTAAGTGTGGTATGTAAAGATTTTTAAATCATTTAAATCATATGCAATGCGACACGCGTCACTTAGTCATCTAATGTGTGGCTCAAGAGCACGTCAGAAGGTGTTCATGGACATATTGATAATTTGGTCAATTAAAAGACCTTTCTCTCCAGAGCCACTAATAGTGAATTCAGATGCATCATTAGGAAGCCGGGATGAGACATCTTGCTCAAGGATGCTTACGGCTAGACAGCAGACGGCGGAGATCGGACCAAGAACATTTTGGCTGGAAGTTCAACACCGACACCAGTCGACTACCCAGTCACAATCCAACCAGCAGACACCCTGGTTGAGTCCGGCAGGCACTGAGGCACTATCTACGCATAACATTGAGGCTTTGTAGTTTTAACCATAGAAGTTTTCTTTAGTACTTTTATTGTTATTGTATCTTATCCTGCGGTTTCCACCGCTGCTGGCCTGTTGTAACGAAGGAATTTCCCCTCCGGGGGATTAACAAAGTTGTTTTCTATCTCATCTATCTCAGCAAAAAGTTGACATTTTTACAACATCGCACACGTCTGCCTCCCAGTAGGCATCCCGGTCACGTGCACGTGCTTCCCATCATCACGTGCACAAGCTTCTCTCCTGGTTTCCTTCTCCACAAACACGCCGGGCAGATCTTGGCAACTGTGCCACACCGTCTGTGCTGTCCCCTCAACCTCACACTCCGTTCTGCGCCGCCAGCAGAAAGCAACGACACCTCCACCCCCCCCCGCAGTCACTCTCCATCCCAGCTATGGGCGGCAGCCCACCTGGGCATGACTAAATCCTGCCACTCCCACCGGCACTGCCACCAGCACCGCCACCATCTAACCCCTCCGGGGGGCCAATCTCATGCTTCAGCAGCATCGGAGGAGATCTCTGGACAGACCTGATGGTGTTTGTGTTGTTGGTGGCGAGGTATGGTGCGAAGGAGCCAAGCGTGGTAATGGTGCAGGTGGTGGTGGTTGGACTGGTGGTGGGGGGTTGGTGGTTGTTGTTGAGTTGGCATTAGCGGCTAATCGCTAATCCTCTTCAGCGGAACGGAGGAGTGGAGAAGCCAGGGTTGAGGAGAGCAGAGGGTGGGCTGACGGAGGGGGTGGAGGTGAGGAGGTGGGTGGGTGCGGGGTGAGGAGGAGAGGGGATGCTGGAGATTAAAGGGTGGAGTGAGGACAAATGATGGCTAGGGGGTCTCTACTGAAAATGGGTGGGTATGGGGAGAGTTGACGAGTACATTTAAGTTGTATCATTTGACGCAGAATGGTCGAGTGGGGTTTGACTTCCAGTTGAAGGTTCCTGGTGTCCAATCACCAAAACCTTGAGTAACATGGTCAAAGCCCTACTGCTCCTTAATGGAGACTAATCTAATTATATCTACTGTCACTTTTTTAATTGACTGCTAAATGACTATAGTTTACACAACTCAAACTCCAGGAACTATTCTGCATATCCGAGGCAATCCACTGTTGCTTAAACTCTAAACTTAAAGTATTTTTTTTATCACAACTATAATTTAAGTCTATCTTCAGTTTCTCCAAAATTAGCTGCACATATAAAGGAAATATTACGGATATTATCGAAAAACAGTGACAAATTGTCACAAGAAAGAAATTATTTTATCGCTAATTAAATTATAAGAAATTGACAAGAACAATGCATTTCTTTTTAAAGCTGATGCAAGGCACCATGAGGCAATCACACCTACGAATGAATTATGTTATATTGCCTTAACACACACCCGGCGAAGAGGGACTTGACTTCCAAACCCTCATACGGCACTACCTAATCAATGGTAAACAACAGCTGCAACAGCCAAATCGTTTTTTTACCTATACAATTAAACTTCACCACACAAACTTTGGTCTTTAATCTAAACATGTAGCGGAAGCCTAATTAATGGCAGCATCAACCAATTAGCACTATGAGCAATATATTATATTGTTTAAAGCATCCAACATTTAAACTCGCCGGGAATTTGGTTAGTGAATATGATTAAAAAAATATAAGATAGCTTTAATTGCTGTTACTTCACGCAGCTCTGTTTATTTCTCTCAGTTTCACCTCCTTTGAGACATTTCCTTTCACACGCGGTAGGGCAGAACTAATTTTAGCCTGCCTCATGTTGGCTGAAATTCAGCGTGACAATCAAGTAAATTGAGGCACTTGATAGGTTGAGTATGCCTTGCTTACTTTCCTTACCAAAGAACACAACCTATTTCCCTCTCTGTGGTGACCTTTGATATGGACAGGCTTGCGCATTCCTTTTGGGATAAAAGTTAAACGCTGGTATAGAGTCCAAGGGAAGGTATACTCTTGTTACCTTTTTGTTTCCATAAATGGTCCATTTTTAACATGGGTTCTTCCGTAGCCGTTTTCGAGCCACTTTCAGACCAACACCTCACTAGGCTCCTCTCACAGCCACGGTAAACAAGCTGCCAGGCTGCCCCATGTGACGCAATCCTCAAGTCACCGATAAATCTCAGAAGAGCTGTCCGAATTTTGCAGGCAAAAAGGACATTGTAAACTCCTTCGCTACACTGAAACAATTACGAGCTACGGACAATGTGTTTTATGAGTTACTTAAGGTGTTTTGAAAACTCAGTATTCAAATGTAGTGACATAATGAGTCCTAAATACAGTTATATCTAGTGCTGTATTTGCCTTGGAGGATGTCTGAACCGTTTGATCAATTTTATACATAGTTGCAATAGTTGTGTTCTCCAATCTCCGAAACTGCTGCTGGGAAAATGAGATGGCAAGATATAGCCTAAGGGATATTTCTGTTTGATGTGTTCATTAAGAGACCATTGTCTTGGATATAAACATTCCCTTATATGTTGTTTGATGATGATGTCATGCCAGAAATCTTGATTTGGACAGTTTTCCAAAACACATTGTTTATCTAAAATCTGTGTCTGGTGTAATCGTTTTTTACAGTTTTATTTCTCCAACATATTTCTGGAGAACATTATTTCTCCAGAATCTGAACACCTTCCATTATTATATCGAATTCAATCAAGAGATTAATCAAAAAATGAGGTCCAACTGTAGAAATGCCTTGTATTTTACAGATGAAAACAAACAGGTCAATTAGTTTCCAGTTGATCTGTCTTCCGCCATATTGGCGCTGGTTGTATTGCTGTTCTCATGCCCTCCCACCAACAATATGTTTTTTGTTGCCTTATTTATCTCGTCTTTAGTGCTGAAACATTGTCCAAGAGCTGTGCTAGTTTCAACCAATTCAAATCCATGTCTTCCAATACAAAAAACTTCAAAAGTACAGTTTTATGGACCTTTGTTTAAAGAAAAACAGTGTTTGAGTTTAAAATAGGCATGACAGGAATTCTCAATTCCAATGAACACCTACGCTTCAATTTTAATGGATTGTGGCTATTTCCTATTTTAGGTAAAAAAGAGAACAAATAGTGAGAATAAGATGCCGGGTTACTTTTACATCGATTTGTATAAACCTGCACAAGTGTACGCATCAAAAAACAAGAAACTTGTCATCCATAATTTACAGGATTCTCAGGGCTTTGCCACCCTAAGATTATTTAGCTATGGTGTGATGACTGGCCAAAAAAGATTTGTGCACACAGGAAATATTGTCTTAAGCACATCAGGAAATAGTGCCCCATAAAAAAACACACTTGCAAATGAACATGCATTTTACCTCAGTCAGATATTTTGGTTGTTTTTATCGTGACAAGGAACTTATGTGAGTTAATATATGTCTGTTGCCTTTTGCTTTCTCAGTTGGACTTCATTTCAGCAGGGAACAAACTAAACAAAAACATTTGGGATGATTGGATATAGATATCAGTTATTTCTGTTCCGTTCAAAGTTCAGGTCCAACCAGCCATTTTGATTAATGCATTGGATTTTTATTGACTTATTGATTTACTTATTTATTGATTGAAATTGGGTTTCTAAACTGTCTTAAAAGTAAGCAACTGCATTGCTATTTATATTGTCTGTGTTCATGTTTTTCAAAGCATTGGAATTGCCATGTGAATCCATTCACTAAAATCATCTAATCTTCATCAATCAATCGCCATGTGTTCTCATCTTTCATTAAGAAACCACAATGCCATTTTCCACTACACAATTTAAGCCCTTTTTTAATATTGTTAGTTTAAAACCTTTTTCGGTACACCAATGTGAAAGTGACTAGTCCTTATGTACAACATATTTTCCGGCTGCATCCATCTTGGCAAGACGTTCAAATAAACATAAGCGTTTGATAATCAGATAGTATTTAAATATGTGTGTTTACACTTAATCTACATTAACCCAAGAAGCACAGAACTAAGTAACGGCCAGTGCCTTTACCATTTCAAGACGACAAACAAACATGTTGTTTGTGTCTGATGTTAACAAACTTCAAGCTACACTGGGCATTCCCAAAACACCACATCGCACTCATCATAATAACAACACATAAATACACACATATACCAAACGCAACACGCTAAGTACACAAGCGCAGAGCATCCAGGCTTGCACGGGAGCTCTTGGGAATGCAATCCCAGCACCAGGGACGGGCCTTAAATCCACAAACAAACCCAGCCTCAGATGTTTACACATGGTACCCAGTGTGCCCCAGAGTCTCGTGGGAGCAGGGGAAGCAGAGGAGTGATTGAAACTGTCGATGACAAACACACACCGATGTGAGGGGGACGAGTCAGGAGACAGCCAGGGGTTAAGTGGGTAAGATGTATGATAAGGACGTTTGTCAGGGATATTCGGGGTGCTTTTGGTAGGGAAAGAACGCTGAAGGGAGGGAGGAGGCGTAGGAAGAAGCACAGCAGGAGGTTTGCTTCTTCATGCTAATCTTTGTTTTATGGTAATTCCGGAGGCTTGAAAAGGTTTCTTTATGAATCCCATTTTGTCTTTTGAAAAAGGGGCTTTGTTGATAATGTATTCTGTTATTTTTGTATTTGTTCTCATGCTGTGATATATATATATATAACTGAGTTAAATATATGGATGTTTAAGTAGGTGTAACGTTAACAACTATGGATTCAACCCATATATGCAAACGAGTATCGTAGACCAAACAATATGTCATTTATAATATTCATCATAACAACATCTTAATTAGGAATTGAGTAGGCATATCTTGAAAGTATGAATTGAGATTTGTGTTGCTCCCTAGCGGGAAACGATCCAATTGCATTCATTGCTTACTGATCGATGGAGGACTTGTTACTTGTTTTAGTTCATAGCAGCTCTGATAAAGATAAAGATAACTATTAAAACAAACAAATAAAAACAAAAAAAAATTATATTCCGATAATTGGTGACTCAGGCATGTGTCAGGAGTGTGTCAGGCCACAACAGTAATAATAAGGCAACAGAAAAAATTCTCAGTATCTTCAGAAAAGACGGGAATATATCGCTTAAAAGGCCAATGCTACTCAACCCGCCGTGGATAATTAAAAGGGAGAAATGCGATGACAGTAATCATGTGCACCATGTTTAGAAGATAATGGTAATCACATCATATGAACGGGAGGCCTGTCGTGCTAAAAATATGCATTGTCGGTCTCATTTCATTGGTTGTGTGACAAATTTTGCTTTCTTGACTTTGCATAATGTCCCAAGTGCTAAAATAGAGCTACAACACAGCGCTGATTCATTAAACTTTCAACGGTTTATTTAGACAGGATTAAAAATATATTCAGGTTGATATCCTTTCACCATAAGGCCGCATATGGAATCCATAAATGAGCTATGAAGCACATCTGCTCTGTGGGATGCCTGCAACGCTGAACTTGGACTATACCAACGCGCTTATTTCAAGGAGGAAGTCTTTAAGTCCTGTTTGAAACAGTATTTACATCCTCTCCCCTGCCTCCCAGGTGAGACGTTGGCAGCTCCGGGCAGATGGAGAGCTGCAGGCCCCCAGCAGGTGATGTTCACAGCCCAGAGATAAGCCTTAACCAGCCCGCAACCCCACAGTCCACACAGACACACAGAGTCCCACGCACACACATGCACACCCTTATAGATTTATGTGCATATGCGTGTATATATATTCAAATATATATGTACACACATATATACGAACAGACACGCACATGCCGCCACGCTTCGACATCTAACAAAATTTAGTTGATTTTTAATTAACAATGTACTCAAATCACGCACAAACATGTAAATGTGTTTTCTTGAGTTTGTCGGTGTGACTTGGGGTCCCGTTTGCTAATCCTCGTCTCTTTGGCGATAATGATCATCCTCTTCCTCCTCCAGCCCCCCCCCCCTCCCTCCCCTATAACTCGACCACCTCTCACCTCAGACCCTTTTCCATTTTTCTCACAAAATATCTAATAATAACATATCTGATGGGAAGAGTAGGTGGCCCAGCAGTGCCCCCTCAATTCTCATCAGCCATCCGCCTACAAACACACACACACGCACACACATGCACACACACACGCACACGCACACACACAAATACAATGTTCAAGTGACCCCATCTGATAGCTCAGACACTGCCTTCTGCTGCTCAGAGCCCCATCTCTGATCAAACCCTGTCTGCTACACCTCCCCCACTACCGCCCCAAACCCCACTAAACACCACACCCACCACTACCTCCATCTCCTTAACCCCACCCACCACTAGCTCCATCACCTCTCCAAAACACCCCCCACCAAAACCTCCATCTCCTCTCCTTAACATAACCCACCAATACCTCCATCACCTATCCCTTCCACCACCCATCACTACCTCTATCATCTTTCCTTAACAGCAACCACCACTGCCTCCCTCACCTCTCAATTACACCACCCACCACTACTTCCATCACCTCTCCCTAACACCACCCACTACCTCCGTCAACCTCCCCCGCACCCTGACCATCTCATCTCATCTGGCTGATGGATTCCTGCATGCAAGACACACACACACACACACACACACACACACACACACACACACACACACACACACACACACACACACACACACACACACACACACACACACACACACATACACACACACACACACACATACACACACACACACACACACACACACACACACACACACACACACCCACACACACAGATTGTAGATCTCACATCTAAGACTGTGTTAGCAGGCAGATTTACATTTCATCAGCGATGGCGAAGGCAATTTTAATAACCATTCCAGGGGATTCTGATTGGACAAGGTCCTGTGGTGAGAAGACGGGAGAAAAAAAAGCCAGAGACCCAGAGAGACAAGGAGAGGGGGAGTAAGGCGAAATTCAGAGATAGGGAGAGTTGTGTGACAGAGATAGATAGGGAGTGGGAGAGAGAGAGACATGAGTGGAGAGAATTAGATAGAGAGAGTGAGAGAGAGTGAGAGTAGGAGGGAGAGAGAGAGATAGACAAACCATGTTGAGTTGTTTTGCAGGACATTGCCCTCATCTAATTTGCTGAATTGCTATCTATCATTGTCCATCTGGATTACGACATTATGCAGGCTGGTGTACTGACTAGGGTGTTCAGCCCCCAGCCAGAAGATGCTGGGTTCTATCCCCAATGTCTGCAGCCGGGAGCGAGATGCCTAACCCTGGTCCTCGAATCGCTATGTGAATATAAATCTCCTGGATCACCACATCCTAGAAGCATCTTCTCAAACTAGATTCCAACACTAACCTTCTTCATCTAGATTACGACACTAATCTATCATTCTCCGACTGATTACAGCATAAACGCATAAGCAGTAAATTTACATGACATAATCCTTCACATTCTCATCAAAACCATTATCCCTCTGGGTGCGGATTACAACCTTATTGTATCACTAGGTTAGGATTATCATATCATTAGTGTAGTTTACATCACTTCCATATCACAAGTCTAGATTAAACCATTCTCCATGTCTGCTCTGCGTATAACTAAACTATGTGTTTAGGTTTCGCAGTGGGATTATTCTGGTTGTTTGCAAATTAAATCATTTTGGTCCACAGCAAGGCTTGGATAAATGGGTCTTTGATACAGAACTTTGCTTGATCATTCTTTCAGATTTTCTTTTGCTTTCTTTCGATTGAATAAATCAAATGTGGAGAAAATAAGTCCACTGAACAGCAGCAGCTGTGCTATGGCAGTGTGCGGTCAGAATCGGTGTCGAGCCTGTGGGGTCTGGTATGGTATTGGTATGGAGGGATGGACTGGCCTATAGATCAGACTTCACAGGCTTTATTGAGGCTGAGGGCCAGGGGTATATCGGCCCATAGCTTTCACCTGCCTATTAGAGTGGGACATTTCAGCCGGGAAGCTTTTACGCCTGTGCGTGCGTGTGTGTGTGTGTGTGTGTGTGTGTGTGTGTGTGTGTGTGTGTGTGTGTGTGTGTGTGTGTGTGTGTGTGTGTGTGTGTGTGTGTGTGTGTGTGTGTGTGTGTGTGTGTGTGTGTGTGTGTGTGTGCGTGCGTATGTGTGTGTATATGTACGTGTACACCACACAAAGACGCACACACACCACACGCACGGTGGAAAGCTGGATGTGGCAGCCCTTATCGCTATACCACAAAGTGGAAAGATTAGATTACTCACTTCCCTAAACCTCTAACATGGTTACCATGGCAATACCAGAGCGGGTACAGGGGGCAGCGGGTTCCCTCTCTGATTGAAGGCAGGGGAGAGGCACGCGATTGGTTGTTTGCAAGCAGGAAGTCAACTTTTTCCCCTTTCCTCCGATTTTACTCTACTATTATTTAATATTACATTGTAAACTGTTTTATTCTATTAATTTTTCTCTTTTTTTGGATTATATTCTGGTTAGATCTTCACCATTCTATTCCATTCAATATTCATCAGAAGGGATTTAAGTCATGGGTCCAGACAGTTTGAAGGTCAGCCTTAACTACAGCCCAGTAAGTAAATCGGTTCAGTGTTAAAAATATCAGAGGAAGCCGTGAAATATTCTCCTCAAATAATCTGTTCAGAAACAGCAAAGCCACTACGACAGTCTCTCTTAGACGGCTCGAATGTTCTTTGCGGCGTATTGAACGATGGGAGATCAATTTAAATTGAATTCATAATTGCCCGGTAGTGGAGTACAGCGGTTAATTCAAATTAATGAAGTTCCTCAGAATCTATACAGCGCTAGCTTTTAAATGATTATTCCATTAATTAACCTAATCAGACAATAGTAATTCAATTTAGTCAAGGGCATTGTTTATCCCCCGTGTTATTCAGCACTCACCTGCGAAAAATGAGAGCACGGCCCTAGAGAAAGTGTTGAAGAGCAAGTGGACTCACACACTGTGAGAGGGAGTAGGAAATACAATCATGCGCGCTTGGCACTTACGGCACAATGAAATGACGTCATCTTAAGCACATGATGACTAAAAAGAAGAATCTAAAATCAGGAGCAGTGTTGAGGATAATCGTGATTTGCTACAAAGGATAAGATTCACCTGCATGAGTGTGATGACCGAGTGTCCAGGTGAATACGGAGAGAATAGTGTTGAGTGGGAGAGACAGAGAGAGAGAGTGAGCAAGAGAGTGAGCGCAAGAGAGAGAGAGAGAGAGAGAGAGAGAGAGAGAGAGAGAGCGAGAGAGAGAGAGAATTCTGCAGAGCGAGAGAGAGTGAGCAAAAGACTGAGCAAAAGAGAGAGAGAGTAAGAGAGAGAGTGAGGGAGAGAGAGAGTGAAAGAGAGAGACAGAGGGAGAGAGAGAGTGAGCGGGAGAGAGTAAGCTAGAGAGAGCGAGAGAGAGAGAGAGAAAGATCCATCAGTCGTTGTAATCAGACGGCAGAACCCCACAGCTCTCTTTCCCCACCACTGGGTACGTCTAAAGGGCAGCACTTGTAATGAAGTCGTTTTTTTTCCTCTTCCTCCTCGCCAACAGAGTGAGGTGGGCTTTAATCTAAGTTACGAGACTGTTTTCCGACCTTGACAGAATGTCTTATGTCTGGAGACGACTTATACCTTTGAAATGAAGGCTGCCGAGTTAAGGTTCCACTTCGGTACACAATGCTTGTTTTTCGGTTCGGAGGGACAGCGAGGGAGTTCTGATGTTTGCTGTCGCACGACGTGTTTGTGGCTCTGTGCTTGTGGTGACTGCACTTTTATCAGTGGATTCTGATGTTGAGACACTACAACATGCAGGGTACCAGGGGGGTCCGGATAGTGTATTGGCTCCGGGGTTTCGACCCCCTGCCAGCACTCCACCTCTAGGCATCCTTGAGCCAGAGGCAGGCCGTACTATTAGGCAAATCAGGCATTTGCCTGGAGCTCCGGGCCCCATAGAAGGCATTTTGGGGCCCCCTAAATGCCCTCTCTACATTTTTTTCATTGTTTTCTATTCACAATAGTAGCATCGG
Organism: Gadus chalcogrammus; assembly: GCF_026213295.1. Classification (NCBI taxonomy): domain Eukaryota; kingdom Metazoa; phylum Chordata; class Actinopteri; order Gadiformes; family Gadidae; genus Gadus; species Gadus chalcogrammus. Next base: position 17,457,056 of record NC_079431.1, read on the forward strand.
GATGTCTAATTACTCATGTTTTGACGGTCTTTCCGTGTACACCCCCCTTCAGTCTGCACTACTATTCCATGTTACGTGCATCCCGCTCATCCCGCGTATGTGGAAAAGATGGTCATTTCAAAACAGTAAATAGCGGCAAGAGAGAGAGAAGAGATAAATCGAGTGAGAAATGAAGCGAACATACCAAAGCGGGTCACAGAAAAATAAGAAGAAAGATCACAGGCAGGACTTTATTTCAAAGCTGCCAAAGCTATCAAGCTTTTTTACAGGCACTGCAGTGGCAGCGGGACCGTCGGCGGAACAAGAGCAGCCGTCTACATCGTTTGCTCTCACCGGTAAGTAAAGTTTGGAGAGAGAGAGAGAGAGAGAGAGAGGGGGAGAGAGAGAGAGAGAGAGAGAGAGAGAGAGAGAGAGAGAGAGAGAGAGAGAGAGCGCACACATATGAGGACAAAATGAGAGAGAGGAGACAGAAGCTCACAGATGAGGACAAACTGATAGAGAGAGAGAGAGAGAGAGAGAGAGAGAGAGAGAGAGAGAGAGAGAGAGAGAGAGAGAGAGAGAGAGAGAGAGAGCACACAGATGAGGACAAACAGAGAGTGGAGACAAAAGCTCACAGATGAGGACAAACAGCCAGAGAGAGAGAGGAGAAAAAAGAAGCGCAGAGACAGGAGAAGCAAATAAACATTGAGACTGAAGAGGTAAATGATGACATCTTAGGTTA
>NC_079431.1:17462776-17482776 GCF_026213295.1 Gadus chalcogrammus
AAATAGCAGGCCTGGTCAGTGCCCATTTGCCAAGCAACTTGCAGCTCACACACACACACAGCACGTTCGAACGCACACATACACCGGGCACACGCACGCACGCACATCACATACACACACGTGCACAAACTTACGCATACAATATTTTTTAACGATCCGTCGACGCAACAGAGACGGAAAGGGCTGTGATTGGTTCAACAAAATAATTTACGGAATCACTTCTCCGGTTTGACTTTGCACCTTATTTACTTTGTGCATTGTTTACTTTGCACATTAAGGACGTGTGTCTGAAGGCATTCTCCTGTCCTGATATTCTCCTGTTATTCTCCTGATGGTCCGTCTATATGGTCAACATATCCTGACATTTGTACCCTGAAAATCTCCTGAATAATACTACCCCTATGATATTATTTTCTCCGTAGGAACTATTAATACCTCATATGTGAAAGAGGAGTAGAAAGTAGGTATTTCTCACACCACTTCATTGGGCATGTTGATGACGTTTCTGCATGTCATTGAGTGGCCCCCAAAATGATAATCAGCCTGTTGCCTTTTGTTCGCTGAATGGTTGAAAAATATTTTAATGTTGGTCGAGTCATTTGTGGTGAACGCTGAAAGATAGGTCTTATCATAACCCCAAAAGAAGACATCATACAATAAATTAAAATAAATGAGTTCACAGCTGCAGGTGTATAGAAAACGTTTTTTTAATTATTATTACTGACAACAGTCAGCTGAACCTTATAGGGTCCCGTCCTTCCACTCCCTGTTTTCTCAGTTAAACACAGAAATTAACGACATTTGTCCAAGTGCCATATGTTATATGTGAAATTAAGCAAGAAAATACTCTCTCTTGCTCTGGTAACGCAGTCGTTCTTCGTCGTTTCTTCTATTTGTCTCTAACTCACGCTCCAATCTTTCATCAATCGATGCTCCGGATTTTGGGGATGCAACGGAATATATGATGCATAATTTCAGAAAGATTTAATATGATCGCGATGAGTTCTGCAAGTTCTGCCTCCCTTTTGTCTATGGTCAAATCAAAACAAACTACAGTGACAGCGACCACACTTATCCCACCTCTTGCGAAATTAGACCCTACGTCATATCCCGCCCCTTGCAAGCCCACCGGCCTACCCCCCCCCCCCCCCCCTCCCCCGTTGATCTACTGATGTCTAAACGACATCCATGCCCACATATAAATCAAGTCTGAATCACCCTCAGGGTCGAATCTCGTGATATACAAAAAAAATAGATAGATAGAAAATGATTATGCCTGCTTCATAACGTAAGGAAGAAATTATTATGCTTGCTTCATTACGTAATAGGTGAACTAACATTGTAAACGTTGTAAAATGATAGGCAAAATGATATTATATTATGCGCTCAGAATTTTGATACATTATCGCCTGGGGCTTCCACATTATTGCTATTGGTTTAATACAACAAGAGGTTGAGGAAGCAGAAACTTTGGTTTAAATAATACATCAATACATATAGTACATCTTCAATGAACATGCTGACTCCGTACGCAACCCACTCCATTGTTTTCCTGGAGTGTGGCGTTGCCTCTTTCAAAGAGAGGCTGATTTTGTTTGTGTTTCAAACTTTCCGTTCTCAACGCTCGACCTATTGATATGCACTGTGAATGAGGATAGGAAGCAGCTACCACTTTCATGGGACTAGCATGTCGCAAGGAAGACTCTTTTGATCTAACTTTTGGAAATGTTTATCTCAAACCTGAAATCGGTTTGCTGATTGGACTAGTACTTTAGAGACTTTTTATCATGATGAAAAGTCTCTAAACTTTCTTATCACGATGACCCAGGGATTTTGAGAAGCAGCAGAAAAGTGTCCTTCTGTGAGTACGACACAACGGGGTGAGTAGAGGATGCGATGGCCTTTCACTGTAGATTGGGCTGGCTATGAAGCCAACAGTGCGCAAACGTGGGCTAAAGTGGGAAAAAACTTTCCAGAATCATCATGAAGAGATCTCGGCTTGTTCGAGTGCAAGATATATAAAAAAGCTCTACCTAGTAATAATAAAATGCTGGTACTTGGATGATAAACATTTTAAATCGTTTTTTTTTGTCATTGCTTACGATCTGTCATCCAATAGCGTGCGTCATTTTTCTTCACGTACTCTTGGATAGCGCTGAGCTGCAATTTCCCTGAAACTTTGCCAAACATACAAACAACCTTTTTGGTTTTATGATAATTTGAAGTAGCCCCAGAGGTTCAACGCCGTGGGTCCTAATTGGAACTTAAGTGGGTCGTGTTTTCGATGAGAGCACTCACAGCGGCGCTGGAATACAGTCGTGCTTTAACTTCCAGCACTTCGCAAAACCTTTATCCATTGCCACCCATTATATTCAGCTTTTTTAAGTATTATTTAAATATAATGTGTTCCTAACAATTTAATTGGAAACTAAATGTCTGCATCGCAACAACCCCATTTTGAAATGTTACATGGTTTCGCTGTTAATGAGCATTGTTGCCAAGTGCCACAATTAAACTCTTTGGACGAACCCTGATACATATTCAACCCCGATATGAGGAGAGAGAGAGAGAGAGAGAGAGAGAGAGAGAGAGAGAGAGAGAGAGAGAGAGAGAGAGAGAGAGAGAGAGAAAGAGAGAGAGAGAGAGAGAGAGAGAGAGAGAGAGAGAGAGAGAGAGAGAGAGAGAGAGAGAGAGAGAGAGAGATGAGAAGCAAATAATTCTCATCCAAGTGTGAAACTAACTCAAACACGCATATTCCATTGTTTCTCATGACACGGTAACGAAACAGCTCCGATAGTGAAGTGTCCAGGGTGTCGGACTTTTGATTAAAGCATCTTCTTAATAACTAGAGAGTCAACAGTGATAAGACCAAACCGTTGGTAGCCCTTGTGTTTTGTACAATCAATAATAGAGGCATGGTCAAATCTGTCTCAACGCCCTTGAGTCAACCGCTGTGAAAATACAGGTTGCTGCTTGTGCGAACGGTGGCTCCTAGTCTGAGTGAGAGCCATATCGAGGGCCATGCCTGAAGGGTGTCTGAGCCACAAGTCTCCCTCACTGATTCCGCCTGAATTTGAAATTAAAAATAATAATAATAATAATAATAATAATAATAATAATTATAATAATTGTAGTGAAATATATTTGTTTGAACACAGCAGGTTCAGTCGGAGGTGCCGTTTGCTTTACGTGAAAGCCATGTAGTTACGTTTAATGTCATACACTGGGTAAATAAGGAAGAGGTTAGAGGAGGAGCAGAGAGGGGACTAGTGGATGAGAGGAGCGAGGAAGAAGGGAGTGAAGGGTACGAGAGGAGAGAGGAAGGAGGGAGTGAAGTGGACGAGAGGAAGGAGGGAGTGAAGTGGATGAGAAGAGAGAGGAAGGAGGTAGTGAAGTGGAAGGGATGAGGACAGGAAAAGTGGAGAAGAGAGTGGTGGTGGGGGGGATGAATATGAGAGTAAGAGAGATGAGCAGAGAGAAAAGTGAAGGTGGTAGTGATGAGGAGAGATAAGGATAGAGGAATGTGGAAGAAAAGAGGAGAAACAAGAACAGAAGAGGAGAAGAGATGGGGAGAGGAGCAGGGAGCAGAAGAGAAGAGTGGATGAGAGAGGGGGTAAGAGATGAGAGGAGAGGACCGAAGAAGAGGAATGGATGGGGGGATGGGGAGATGAGAGGAGAGGAAGTCAGAAGAGAAGATGACAGGAGAGGTGGAGGACAGGAAGTGGGAGAGGAGAAAAAGGAGGAGACGAAGACGTGGGGTATAGGCCAGAGAGGCGGCTGGAGGACGATGCCGAAAACAAAGATGAAAGCGGAGAAGAAAATGATTGGGAAAAATCTATTACAGTAACTACAGGCGTACACACAGACACAGACACAGACGCACGCACGCACGCACGCACGCACGCACGCACGCACGCACGCACGCACATACACACACACACACACACACACGCACGCACGCACGCACACACACACACACACACACACACACACACACACACACACATAAAGCCAAGCCTGGCCAGCAACGAGTGGATGGCTTCCGTTCTGCTGACAGATATTCGGCTTGCTCTGGGCATCTGGGTGTATCCAACCACCACTGCTGGAACATGTGGACGTGATGTTTTAATGGGCTACCTTCACACTCTTAGAACAGGAGACCAGATGGATAGCCTGCTGGGACACACACTGCTGGCCAGACATCTAATGACTTGGTTCTGTTAAACACGGACACCTTAGATCCTTCACAAATGCAGTGATGCACAAAGGATGTAAGGCCACTGTCCTACATGTATATTCAAGCACAAGCGTTCAAATATGCATGGCCACAATCATGCACATGTTCAACCAACAAAACAATTGTCAGATTTCTCAGATTACAGGCACAAACACACACACATGCACAGATACACCCACACACAAAGCAAAAACACTCCCACACACACAAAAACACCTACACACAAATCAAACACTCTCCTCACACAAACAAAGAAAAACCTCCCCAGACTCACTTGCACCCATCAAACCTCCCATTAAAAGCAAAAGCTATCTAAACTAATTCACATCAGCGGGAGTTCCAACAGGACACACACAGCGTGGCGCTGTATCTGGGTTTATTTCCTGTTGTTGTTGTTGAGGCGGTGGTGGCGGTGACGTTGAAGAAACCTTCCATTAAAGTAACACTGGGCGGTACATTACAAACACGGCAGGAGAGCCACTGTTGTTACAGTAATCCACCGCGACCCCTGTGGTCCGCAGTCAGCCTGATTTAGCACCCAACTCCTCCGCAAAGTTTACATGCTCAATCCCTGCTAAAATACCGGAGCGTTAGAAAGAAAGAGGAGGAAGGAGGAGGAGGAGGACAGAGAAGAATAGGATGCTAGGAGGATGAGGAGAGGAGGAGGAGGAGGGGATGTGAGGGTAAGAAAGGCAGGAGAAGGAGAAAGAGGCAAGGAAAGATGAGGAGGACAGAGAAGAATAGGATGCTAGGAGGATGAGGCGAGGAGGAGGAGGAGGAGGGGATGTGAGGATAAGAAGGGGGGGAGGAGGAGGAGGAGGAAGAAAGGAAAGAATAGGATGCTAGGAGGATAAGGAGGAGGAGGAAGGATAGGAGAAGGAGGAGGAGGGTAGAGGAAAGAGGGGGAGGAAAGGAAATAATAGGATGCTTGTCAGGATGATGAGGGGGAGGATGAAGGAGAGGAAGAGAAGGAGGAGGAGTGGGAGAAGGATGAGGAGGGGATGGAAGGAAGGAGGAGCAGGAGAAGAGAAGGAGGAGGAACAGGGAGTATAGGATGTGAGGATGAGAGAAGGAGCAGAAGGACGGAGGGGAGGAGGAGGAAGGAGAGGAGGAGGAGGGGGAGGGGGAGGGGAGGATGATGAGGAAGGGAGGGGATGGAAGGAAGGAGGAGCAGGAGACGAGCAGGAGGATAAAAGGAAAGGTAGGATGCTAGGAGGATGAGAGAAGCAGCAGAAGGAAGGAGAGCAGGAGAAGGATAACAAGGCGGATGATGAGGAAGGAAGGGGTTGGGAGGAAGGAGGGGCAGAAGAAGAGGAGGAGGAGGAGAGGGAAGGAAAGATGGTAGGAGAAGGAGAAAAGGAGGGTATGGACAAGAGAGTTTGGGAGGGAGGTTGTCAGTCTTTTAGGTCAGTTCATCCACACTGCTGAGGCGTCCTCGGGCAATGCAGTACATCTCGATAAGTTTCACTATTCAGCCTTTCCAAGGACGCCCCCCCACCACCTCCCCACCGAGGTTAATAAAGGAGCACATCATCATTAGTTATACAGTCAGCCCGCCCCCAGGGCAGAGAGAACTAAACACAAAGAGTATCAAACTCTAACAACCTTTGATAGCAACTCCAGTCAGCTTCACTGCAACGGCGATAGGGGCTTTCACACCGTGATTTTCCCAGGGCTAACTCCTTCCCTAGCCCGGGGCCAGTAGAAAGGTGTGGGAGCACGGGTCATTAAACCCTGGTTTATCCTAGCCTGGGGCTCATGTTAGCCTAGGGCTTAGCCAAGTGAACAGTGTGAAAGCCCTTCATGCCGGGACGTATGTTGTATGTCAATGTTCAGCATACAAATTAATATTAGTGTTGATGTTATAAGTCAATTAATGTTAGTGATCATAATTGATTGCAGCCACTTTGCTTATCAGTGTTATTGACATTTGTGAAATTTGAGAGTTTCGTTGTATGTGTGTCATTAATACATCTTCCAATCCTCTTGGATCCACCGTGTGGCATGCACTCAAAGCCAAATCAATCACGTTAAAGGAACAAATATAAAAACATTTTTGTTATTGTTATGTGCCAGTTTACTGTTATCTGTTTAAAGGGAGATCTTCAACATAACATCCCTGTCATTTGTGGCTGTCAGTCTCACCAAACTCTGATGCAATGAGCTGCAAACATTCACCAGGGTTTAAATTCCACCTTAAAGGGGGAACCTTCACAGCCTCTTACCTGTGTTGTGAAACATTTGCAGAAAGTTGGACCATTGACATCATTTTCCAAATCGGACCAATGGAGAATGCAAATCCTGAAACTTTCTTAGATTCTTTCACAACACCCTGCATCGTACGAACAGAAGTGGGGGGTTCTCCCCTTTCAGCAATCCCTGTGATGTCTAGTGCTTTGGGCTTCTTCCAGTTGTTTACAGCAGCCCTCACTTTCGGAACCGCGTTGGGAAGAAATGCTGCGTTAGCACCTGCTTTCGGTCGACTCTCTGCTTTAGCGCGAAGGTGCGTACGTGCATGTGTGTCTGTGTGTCTGTTTGCGATCATGTGTGTGTGTGTGCGACGTGTTAGTGAGGAGGAGGGCTGGAGGGGGGGGGGCGGATGGGGGGGTACCCTCCGTTGGTGTAATCGCTTTGCTAAGCTAACCGCTAATTGTGCTGAACTGTTTTTTGGTTAAGTCCATGATGTTATATATAAAAGGAAGTTGCTGTAGCATCAGTTATCAGCAAGTTTTCCTCGCTGAGGGCTTTGCCCGTTCTCGCACTCTGGATCCACACCGTCACTGTGAAAACCTCTAGTAAGAAATGGAAGAGAACCAAGTTGTTCAAATTAGCTCTATCTCTGCAAGGTGTCACATTGGGAACCCCCCCCTAAAAATGTAATAATCAACTCCTCCATTAACTAAATATAGACAATCAGAACTAAGGTGAAAACCACAGACCTGAAAGTTTTCACCTTGAGACTCAAAATGTGTTTTTCTTTCTCTCCTCCATAAATATGAACACAAGAACAACACGGTTCACATCTGGAGTCCAGGATGCGTTGCGCTCAACAAGATGAGAGAGCAGCCCCGGTTGTTCAAAACATGTTTAGAACCGACAACGTGTTTATCGAGCGGTGAGCGCTTGTCTATGGTGAGCGTTTCACTTGGCAGGGGATTAAGCCGCACGCGACAGGCCCCTCAACTTCCTGTTTACCGCCAGGTAAGGCGAGCAGACCTTGACGCCCGCCTCCGCCCGGGCCCGACGGCCTCCGGCGTGTCAGGACACGACTTATGGGAGCAGGGGTGGGCGGGGGGGGGCATCCACAGGCTGTCAGGTTTATTTACTGAGGTAAACATCCACGCCGTGGTGGCTTGGTGCGTGTTGTTGCCGTGGTGGCGGTAAACACGGTAGCGAGGGAGGACCGCCGGGAGAACAAACGGCGGCCGCTGCGAGCCGGAGTCGGTGTTACGAGCGGAGCCAGGTCACCGGGCGCACCGTCCGTTTAGTTTGTTCGTGGAGATCTTTTGTGGAGAGATCAAACGACGGGGCTTTTTGAAGAGGCCCTTTTGTGTTTGGTTGCGGCTTCAAGAGGGTTTGTTTTCAAGGGGTTTTGGACCGAGAGGGAAATACTAAAAGTCGTGTTGACTTTGAAGATAAACAGTTAGGCTATCGATAATGTTTGAAACAGAAATGGACTTAGCTGGGAGTGCAGGAAGCAGGCTCAAAAAGAGAGTTGTTTAATTTTGAAAGGGAAAAAGCGAGCAGTGTGCACAGAAATAAATACAAATCAAAAATCTGTTACAATTTATTCCATGATATTTGTTGAAAGACCTTCGTTCTTTGTTCTATTGTCAGAAACACAAATTCACATGTATGAGAAATGTATTAATTCAATACATTCATTCACTATGTGTTCATTTTGCTTGTACTTGAAGTGACCCCGGCCTACAGATGCAGTCATTAAAGAGCCAGTGGGGGTTCGGCATCATGCTGAAGAACATAACCTAACCACTAGTCTGTTCTGCAGTAAACGCATGTTCTGCTATCTCACAGGCTTCTGGCACTCAACCAACCACCCAACAAGACAGGAAACTGAACCAAAGTGACCCTAACCGGGCCTGTGGGGGATCCAGTGCCAAGGCACATCAGAGGTTTGTAAGCTATCTTGATATACCATCCATAGTGGTGTGGATGGTTTTCAACATGTCTGTGTGCCATGATCTATCAAGGCAGAAACCCTGATGGCTGGTACCGTGTATCGGTGGGGGTGTACGTTCCAGACACTTCCATTACACTGTGCACAATATTTTTTGATAGATGGAAATAGAGAGTATGGAGAGCCTAAGATAAGAGTGAGTGTGTGTGCATGCGTGTGTGGGTACATGTGTGTGTCTGTGGGTTAGGGTCCATGTGAATGTACGAGAGAGAGAGAGAGAGAGAGAGAGAGAGAGAGAGAGAGAGAGAGAGAGAGAGAGAGAGAGAGAGAGAGAGAGAGAGAGAGAGAGAGAGAGAGAGAGAGAGAGAGAGAGAGAGAGAGAGAGAGAGAAATGTCATGTACACATGCATGTACACATACAAAATAATGTTTTTCTGTTTTAAAAACATAAAGAACTGTACCTAAATATAAGAACTCAAAATATAAATGTTCATCCTGTCATTCTATTTCCAAAATCCCATATATACCAAAATTGTACTACTGTGTGTATTTCACATCAGAATGAAATCAGTTAAACTACTGCTAGTTTGTTTTTGTGGTTTCGAGTTTCAGTGAGAGAGACTTTGGGTTTGAAAGTTTGAGTTAGTCAGATGGAGGATTTTTTTGTTTGATTTAGAGAGATTTCGTTTTTCTTTTAATTAAATTATCAGTTCCATGCTGGCAGACTTAGCATTTCTCTTCCACTCGCATAAACACTGTGATGTTCTGACCCACAGCTGGTTAGGACTTTGAGCATGTTTCTCTTCCATGCTAATTGCTCTCCACTATGAATGCAATTTCACATCACCTTTAAGGATTAACACTTTAGAGTACCAATTGTTGTTAGTGCTAACATTAGAAATAAGGACATTTGTTTATTTTTTTGATGCTAAGAACAATTCATAATTTGTTGTATTAAGCCCTTAGACACTTCACATCCCAATCATTTATTGCACGGTGAATATTTCAATAGGATGCACTTGTTCCTTGCTGGCCATTTCCCACTACTCCGAAAAGCACATTGTATCCTGTTTTTTTTAAAGAGCATACTCTCAATACTTTTTCCTTTCCCTCTTTTCACTTAGCACATGTTTTTCAACAGCAAAGGGGTTCACTAACGATCAAATCACCTTTTCCTTTCAGAAGCATCAACCTTTTCATAACTCAAAGACGAACCATTCTTCATCAATTTGGTTTTAAAAAGCTCAGTGCTTCAAAGAAAATATATGAGATTATTATATCAAGAGTTTCTAATTTATTTCTAAAGCATATTTCCGTTGATCTAATGTGGAGGGAAACCAATTGTACCGGGCAAATAGAACAAAGATGCCGCTACAATGTGGATCAATGCAGCGTTTGACTGTTTAAAAACATGAATATTCAAGGCAGGGAATACATACATATTAAAAGCATCTATTGTGATGCAACGTGCTCTGCTGTCTTGCCAAACTGGCAAGATAACAAAACTCCTTGTTTTTGTTAGAAACAACAACGAACTTATAACTTTGTGCCATGGAGGGAATTATTTAGGATATTTTGCTTTTTTCCACATACGCTAGATGAGGACTTCTATTTTGTACATCTGCCAGTCTGTGTTCCTGCTGCCATCTCCCTTTTTAGCTCTGAAAATCGTTCACATTTCAAACAAGCCTCATTTAACCAGCCAGAGTATTCTTAACATTTAGTCCAAACCAAACGTTTCAGATTTTGGCTTGAGCAAAATGTTGTGCGCTCCAACTTGATGTGGTTTTTGCCTCATTTAACATGTGATATTTAAATGTAAGAGGGATAGATCCAAAGAGACATTTTACATCTACATCTTTGATTGAAGAGCAGTTTGGCCTACAGGTTAGTCTAGGGAATCAAGCTATTACAAAGGCACTATCAAACCCAGTTTATTTGTGCTGGGAGTCAACCCAAACTATTCTTTCTGGTTGTGTCACAGAAAATTCAGTGAAACATAATCTGGTGTGTTAATGTGAATTATGTTAGTGGTTGTTTCACCATTGATGTGGGTTTAGAATATATCAGTATAATGTAGTCAGTGCTATCATGTAGTCAGTGCTTCACCTATGATGTGGGTGTAGAATATATATCAGTATCATGTAGTCAGTGCTATCATGTAGTCAGTGCTTCACCTATGATGTGGGTGTAGAATAAATCAGTATCATGGAGTCAGTGCTTCGCCCTGGCTTTCGCTATCGTTCCAGTCACCGCTGGTACAAACAGAGAACAAACATCCGCTTTGTTTACCAGCCACAGACTTTCTTATTCTCTCTCTCTCTCTCTCTCTCTCTCTCTCTCTCTCTCTCTCTCTCTCTCTCCCCCCCCCCCTCCCCTCCCCTGGTATGCGGTGCACCAGCCAGATCCATATCACCTCCCTGCTAACACTAACGCGTTTCTCTTGAACTTACACCGACCAAAAAGAAGCAATTTACCGCACGACAACCTTTTGTGAGGCTCACACACAGGAAAAATCTAGATAGATACACACACCCACACATACACAGAACATACACACGCCCACAACACATGCACAAACACACAGTCTCACATATGACCAAAACACAACACCATCACACGCGCATATACGCACACACATACGTGCACATACGCACACATACACACTCACACACACACACTGTCTGGCTGACACAGTTCTACTTCCTCTTGCTGCTTCTCACTGTGTGTGTTTCCTATTTGCACAGGTAGAGCTCTGCTGAGACATGACCATTTAAGGGCGTTAATGGACTTCCTGTCAGTAGGGGAGGTAACTGAGTCAGCAACTTTACTCTGCAGCCAGCCAGGACTACAGTGCGTGTCTTTCTGGCTTCAAACTCTTGTCTCAGCCAACCGCTCTCCCAGCCAACCACTAACCACTAAACACTAACTTTGCAGGTGTAGTCACTGGCACAACATCACCACTTTGTGGTCAATCGTTGTGACTCGTTAATGGTGCATCACTATGAGTAGAACCTTGGAAAATAAACGTATATTTTGAATCGTGTGCAGTCGTTTTCACCTGATGAAATCAACTCTGTCTAAAAGCGTCTGCTTAATGTAATATTAATCTAATATTCTTATCTAATGTATGGTTAGAAATAAAACAGGGTTCAAATGTATGAAATTTGTTGCTCTTGTGTGACGGTCATTGTGTGTTGATTATCGTCGTGGTGAGGTTTGTGGTCGCTTCTGGAAAGGGAAAGAGATTTTTCTGGACAGTGCTGACGTGTTATTTTCAGATCTCTGTTGTAATTAATCCTGGATGTTATTACCCATCATTACTGTTGAAAGGACCGGTTCGCTGAAGGAAAACGTTGAGCCTACCGTAGGGGCAAATGGTGGATAAATACTGCGGTTTAACTTTCCAATATAATATAAGATTGATTTGATTTAGTTTATGATGGGTGCCACTATTGGCATGTTTTTCATCACTTTACTACGTCGTAGAAAAGCTACCCAAAGCTAGGCGTTATGGTTTTAACCTGTGAATATACGCTTTTATATAATTTATAATTCATAGTTTCTATGCTATGCATCTTTTATATTAAATAGATTATTAAACTTTTATAAAAATGTCCTTCGTTCTGCGTCTTGCGGTGACAGCACTTCAAAGTAATAATTTTCGGTTTACAGGTTCCTTTCTTGGACATTTATCAACCCAGTTATCATAAATAAATAACGAATGGAGCTAAAGAGTGTCGGGTGTGAACATACTGTAAAGAACACACAGCGCTCTCCGCATATCAGACAGGTAGACAATCATAAGCATGGGGCCTTCCTTATGTTGTGTGTGTGTGTGTGTGTGTGTGTGTGTGTGTGTGTGTGTGTGTGTGTGTGTGTGTGTGTGTGTGTGTGTGTGTGTGTGTGTGTGTGTGTGTGTGTGTGTGTGTGTGTGTGTGTGTGTGTGTGTGTGTTTGTGTGGCTTTAATAAGAGCTAGCAGCAGGACTCTGACAGCTCAAATCGTTTCTCTGCTTTCAAACAGCAAGAGATCATCAGTGGTATCTGTCACACACACATGCACGCACACACACACACACGCTAACACACACACACACACACACACACACACACACACACACACACACACACACACACACACACACACACACACACACACACACACACACACACACACACACACACACACACACACACACAAATACACACACAAACTTCTTCATTACCGCAAAATCTGACATTACATCACCATTTTCTGTTCAGCATGTAATTCTGCATTAAGATGCAGGCAATGGATAATCATTAATATGAGAAATATAGTAAAAAAAAACATGCTTCATTTTTCAAGGACAATCTCTATCTGTGTCCCCAGAAGGCTTTCAAACCAAATCTACATTGTATTTGTGTTCGAAAACAAGGTTTGATGATTTGATTGTGTGTCTATGTTTTTCCTATGTACAGCGTTGCATGAATGATATTTTATCATTACCATTCATTATTCATTCATTCATCAGATGCTTTTCCGAAGCGACTTGCAGTTTGTGTTTTCTTATTTCATTAACGAGGACGTAGGGGTGGTGGCTCAACGTGGGGATTCGGAACCAAGGACCCTTTGGCTGGGAGTGAAGCCCCCAACCCCCTCATCACTAGACTATCCTGCAACAGTATGGGATCATTACGTGAATAAGCTTGGTTGATTGATTATCAGAATTTGCCCAGCTAATGGCCTAAGCGAAAATTACAATATTATGTTATATGTTACGCTTGTATTACTATTCTACATTATTTCAAATAATAGGACAGCCTGGAGCGGTTTATACTGGTTACACCACAGTTCCCAACATCCATGACATAATAGTTTCTTTCATCTCTAATGTTATTGTGTGTTTATCTTAATCAGCTGAAATTCATTTTCTTCCATTGTGCTTTGAGCATATTGCTTTTGAGTTGTCAAGGAAACATCTGCTTGCTAGGTTCCTCTGACCGTTGTTGGTTTTGTGATGGATTTGGAAAGTTGGATTTGAAGAGCATTGATTTTGGAACTGTGTTAAATGCCAGCCATGTAACTTATTAGAAATTATTACACGGGTCTTCTCAATGCTGTGGAACGCTCCGTTCATTAGCATGGGCCCTTCACAACGTCCGGCGGTGAATTATATTTGATAATTCACCGTTGCTAAGTATAATTGACAGCTGTCAAGGAAAGTGGACTTTTTACCGTCTTTCGCATCACTCCGCAAGTAGCCGGATAACTTATCAACTAAGCGATGTCAACGTCTTTGGCAGACTATTTCTCTGCTGATCAACACTACGAATGCTTGTAACAAATATGTTTTAAAAAGACACACCATGTGACGTTATTTTTTAGTTTTGGCAGGTAGCCGTGTTATAAGCGGGATCATGTATAGAAAGTCGTCGGTCATTATCGAAAATAAGCCCCTTCAGGGCGAAGCAAGACTGTTTGCCCTGTCGGGGTTTATTTTCCCGACAATGACCGGCGTTCTATACATTCTCCCTTACATAATGCACACCCCTGGAAAGTGTATGCCCACACTGTGGGCATACATTAGATTGCAGGTAGGGGTCAGGCACTCTGCACTGCATGCATTAGGGTTGGAGTCAGGCACCGTAACCACGAGGCTAGCCGTCCTAATCCCAGCGTATATTTGGGTAACAAATGACGTATTGAACATTGTGAATTGACTGTGAATGTACTGTCACCTACCGGCTGGGCAGGCACCGTCTGACGTCACGAGAACCTCTGACTGCTGCTTGCAGGCGTCGCGGCGTAGGAAGCACTTGTTTTGGTAGTTCTGATTGTTGGAGCCACACACCGGCACATAGTCATTATTACACTGAGGAAGAGAGGAGGAGGAGGAGGAGGAGGAGGAGGAGGAGGAAGAGGGGGAGAGGAGGGCAGGAGAGAGAAGGAATTTTCAATTTAGTATGGCATAGCATCGTCAAACACTTCCATATTCATATTGTGGACATCTTTCCGAATGTCATCATTGAGCCCATACTGAACTGAATAGATTATTCATCCCGAAACGTAACCTTCGATCAACACTTTCAATATATGAACTGAAGAAAAGCTTAAAAAAAAGGCCCACTGTGTAGATCATGCGTCTTCAGTCAGTTCCTTCTTCTTTTTTTCACAAAGCAATATATTCAGAGCACAATGTCTCTTTGAACCCTTCCACCTCCAGACACACTTCATAGTCATTCTTTCCCTTAAACAACAGAAAAAAAACTAAAGTGATGCGTTGCTTTAAATGAGTTGACCTCTGCGTTCCACTATACACATCAATGCAACTCTGAAAGTATAATCAAAGTATATAGTATAATTAATGCCGTTAATTCCACCCACCACAAGTGATGTATTTAGATGTACTTGGAGAGCTCGCTTCTGATAAAAACTTCTTATGAACCTAATCCACTGAATGATCAAAGATCGAAGCACATGAAAGCAGAACAAATCCACAAAGTCATCTGCCGCGGAAGGAAACATATCAGACCCTTTCCAAGAGTTTCTTAGAAGTTCTCCGGCTTTCAAAGAATAACTATTTATTCACCCTATGCTTTTTCAGTTCATAACATTCTTTGATACTTGTTAATTTTTCCTCACAGAAAAAATATGCATTGTGGTTATTTTAACTAAGTCGACGTAACATATCAACCAATTAACCGACCAACCACCTAAACAAAAGCTACCATAGGAACCACAACCAAGGGACTGAAATAGTATAACTTCCCCCCTTCTCTTTAAAAGGACCTTATTCAAATTAGGCAATATAGGAGAACAAATAGCCTCAATCAATAACAATTATGTACTGACTCAACTTGAATAATGAAGAAATTATCTAATTTCCTCCGGGCAAGGGCAAACATCCAGCTAACCTGCTACCCAGCGTTCCTCCCCCCCCCCCCCCCCCCCCCCCCTCCCCCCTAGGTGAATGGAGTCAAGTAGCTAACTCCAGGCTATTTCAGACCTCTTGATTTCACCTTGAGGTGCAATAAGTCGGAGCAGGAGGGACAGAAGCCGTGTTTTCCTGCTGGGAGGTTGAACTACCCACCGTTAGAGCTTTCATGTTCTAGGGTTTGATGTGTGTGTGTGTGTGTGTGTGCTTGCATGCATGTTTTTGTGTGCCTGTGTGTGTGGGTGTGTGTGTATGCGTGTAAGTGTGCATGTATTTAGTATCTGGCACGGAAGCACCATAATGTCGGCATCTATAGGGTTATGTGATTAATCGGTGTAGGTCATTATTATTGAAGGGACACTTAAAAACTGTTAATATCTAACCACCAAACTTAAAATTATTGATGGGCTTAATGGATGAGCTTGTAATAAATTACTTAAGTGAACAAAACCACATTTATTTCAAATCATTGCTCTTTTTTGATCTCCCAATACACCATGTATTTTGTAAAGATATATGGCAATGACCGAATTAATTCTCAGCCCTAACGTATTCAGTAGTAAAACAGATAACCCAAGAGGGGGAGGACATTCATTTGGACAAAGACTCTATCGATCTCCACTGCCTTGTGCCAAATTAATACTAAACTCACTGTACTCACAATTAGTTCAGTCACAAAGTGCTTGTAACTCAATTCTCGGAGATTGGGTGGCGTATGGAGACAAGCACGTGAACAATGGTCTTCACAGAGAACAATGAGGCAGGAAGAGAGCATTCTCTGAGATGACGATGATGTCGTTCTGATAGTTAGACAGATGGATTTGCCTGTCCTTGGGTCTCTGTTTGAAACAGACTTGGTTTATTTTAATTATCATTTTGAACTGAACGTCAACCTCATTGGTCAAAGATCCAAGTAATATCATTCAAACGTTACAAAGCAATTCATTTTTGTTCAAATTTCAGCAGATAACTCAAATACTGTCCCTTTAGGGGATATTTATTTCACTATCAAATTTGCTGGACAATGTTGACTGCAAGCATGTTTGCATGTGCACACACACACACACACACACACACACACACACACACACACACACACACACACACACACACACACACACACACAACACACACACACACACACACACACACACACACACACACACACACACACACACACACACACACACACACACACACACACACTATTTGTATGTGCACTGTGAACATCTGATCAGTATTTGTCGAGGCTGGTTTAGAATAAATTGCTCAATAACTCAATGTACCAGGCATAAACGTGTAAGATAACCTAAAAGAGAGCATATTTAAGACCCATTGTCAATAAAGAGATATTGGATTCATTACCCAGCAAAGTTTTTCTTAAGATCGAGGGGGCTTATGTTGACGCCCCTCTCTCCTCCCCTTTTAGACTCTAATGTGTTAGACTGGAAGCAATTCTCGTCTGGGCAAACACAGCTGACCGAAACACAAGCTAGGAGCGTGGGTCCATCTGCTGCTGCTACGACACACACACACACACACACACACACACACACACACACACACACACACACACACACACACACACACACACACACACACACACACACACACACACACACACACACACACACACACACACACACACACACACACACACATATGTGCAACACAATGCAAACACATGGCTGTGCCTGTGTGTGGGTCCAGAAAGAGGAGACACATTGGAACAGATTGCATTTCACTTTTTTCCTGGCTTTTGTCTCAATAGAACATGACACACACACACACACACACACGCACACAGACACAGACACACACACACACAGACACACACACACACACACACACACACACACACACACACACACACACACACACACACACACACACACACACACACACACAAACACACAGTCTTGGACGCTGCTACAGGCCATCCGAAAATAACCTCGCCATCGATTGTGGAGGCTGGCTGCATTGGAGTGAGACCACCACCTCTAGTATCTGACAGGGACAGACTTGGAGGAGCAGAGCAAATAATAGGAGGAGGGGGAAGAGGAGGAGGAGGAGAAAAGGAGGAGAGGAGAGGAGAGGAGGACAGAAGGAGGAGGAGAGGTGGAGGGGGAGGAGGAGCAGAGGAGAGGAGGAGGTGGAGAAGGAGGAGGGTAAGGAGAGGAGGAGGAGGAGGAGGAGGAGGAGATGAGGAGAAGGAGAGGATATGGAGGAGGAAAGGGATGAGGAGAAGAAGGAGGCAGAGGAGAAGTTGGAGGGGGAAAGGAGTTGTAGGAGAGGATGAAAGGAGAGGGGAAGTGAGGAGAAGAGGATGAAAGGAGAGGGGAGGTGAGGAGGAGAGGGGATGGGAAGAAGACAGGATGAGGAGGAGAAGATGAGAGGAAAGGCGGGGGCCGGGGGGGTTAGGGTTGGAGAGAAAGAAAATATGAAAGAAAGGATGAATCGCTAAGCACCCATGAGTGCAAGCATAGAGAGATAGACAGAGAGAGATGAGAGGGGAGAGAGAGGGTGCGATGGCAGGGGTGTAAAAGAGAGAGCGACAGAGAGCGAGAGGGAGAGGAGGTGAAAGAGGAACATAAAGAGTCAGAGAGGGAGAGACTTGCGAGAGAGAGAGAGAGAGAGAGAGAGAGAGAGGAGAGAGAGAGAGAGAGAGAGAGAGAGAGAGAGAGAGAGAGAGAGAGAGAGAGAGAGAGAGACATATAATCCCATCAAAGTAGAGCGGGAGATGGCACGCCTCACAAAGGAGCTTGCAAGGCTTACTGCGGGGCCGCATGCTTTTACACTCCGCCTTCCCTCTCTCTCTCTCTCCCTCTCCACCCTCCCTCCCCCCCGGGCAGACTGCCGTTGTTTCTCAACGTGGAGGCTCCATCCCGTTCGTTTGGAAGATGACGCAACTAAAGGAAAAGGCTGGGTGCCTGAGGGCATCTGTTAGGGGCCCCTTCTACGCAAGAACAACCCCTCAACACCACCCCAACCCTCTGGTTCTTCTTGATCTTCCATACGTCGCATCGGATCCACCGCTGCAGCCGTTGGCCCGAGGGCAGGGGTCGTGACTGAGGGCCTAAACATCCGTCCGGGTCTCCATCCCCATCGAGGGGGTGGAGGAGGAGGAGGGAGAGGGAGGAGGAGGAGGAGGAGGAGGAGGAGAGGAGGGAGGAGGGAAGGAGAGAGGAGATGGACGGGTTGGTGGTCATGGTTTTAATGGCGGCAGCGTGCTGTGCGGGGCGTGAAAAGGGGGTTGGCTTTCCACGTCCTTAACCAAAACTCTTACAACATGCCCTTGAGGGTTGCTGCAGGGCACCCTCGTGCTCTCTTCTCTCTCTCTCTCTCTCTCTCTCTCTCTCTCTCCCTCTCCTCCTCTCTCTCTCTCTCCCTCACTCTCCTCTCTCCCTCTCTCTCGTTCTCTCTCTCTCTCCCTTGTCTCCCCTCTCTATCTCTCTCTTCTCTCTCTCCCTCTCCTCTCTCTCTCTCTCGGACCATTTTCTCTCTCTCCTCTCTCTCTCCTCTTCCCCCTCTCTCTCTTCTCTCTCTCTCTCTCTCTCTCTCTCTCTCTCTCTCTCTCTCTCTCTCTCGGACCATTTATCTCTCCTCTCTCTCGTCCCTCTTACTCTCTGTCTCCTTGTCTCCGTCGTTTTGCCTGTCGATTCAATTGGTTGTCATTTCAAGGGCTTTACTGCCATGGGAAAGGCATTGCCTTATGTTGCCAAAGCACAACAAAAGCAACATGTTTCTAGCAACAGTACACAAAGACACAAGGCTGCAAATAACAACAGAGAAAACAATCCTAATATATTAATAAACAATAACAACCATTGGAGATTGTCCGTGAGATTATGGCAGGAGATGAGATATCTGGCTGCCAATATACAACATTTTTTGTTTGTCGCAGAGGACATATTACATTTGTTCCCACTATTGTGTTTCCAATTTCCAATTGTGGCAGTCTCCGTTCTTTCTCTCGCTATCCCTCCTAGTCTCTTTCTCCCTCTAATTATCTCTGTGTCTATCCTGCTCGTTGTCCTCCAACCCCCTCTCATGCTCAAACTCTCTCTCTTCTCCCTCCTTCTCTCTCCATCCTTCTCTCGCTCACTACTTATGTATCCCCCTAGTTGAGAGGACGTGTGTGTGTGGGAGTGTGTGTGTGTGTGTGTGTGTGTGTGTGTGTGTGTGTGTGTGTGTGTGTGTGTGTGTGTGTGTGTGTGTGTGTGTGTGTGTGTGTGTGTGTGTGTGTGTGTGTGTGTGTGTGTGTGTGTGTGTGTGTGTGCATGTGTGTGTGTGTGGTTGTGTAAGTGGCATTTTATAAAAATTGGCACTCCCAAAAAACAGGGAAATGTAGGGGACCTTTTCCCGTCGAAATCACGGACATTCTCAACCGACTCGACCCCGGACAGGGCTTAGCTCTGCTTACAGAAGAATGGATTTTATTTCCACTTTTCCAGTGGCTTTCAGGCCATGACAGCCAGGGACGAGGCTGTTGAAAATCCAGCACATCGCATGTGTCTTTCAGTACTGTGTCCTGTTATCCACAAATGTCTGACAGAAAACCGCTGTATTTCTCTGCCATGTGTCATTGTGCCACAATATCACCTCGGTCTGTCCGTTGTGGTATGTCCAGTGTGCGTATGCTGTCTGCCCAGTCTCTTTTCTTCTATCCGCTCACTGTAAGGATTTCTGTCTGGGAAGGCATTCATT
>NC_079431.1:17487776-17530276 GCF_026213295.1 Gadus chalcogrammus
GTGTTTGCGTGCGGGCCATGCCTTTGTGTGAGCGTGGGTGTGACTGTTGCTGGGGTTGACAAGGATTAAGTAGGAAACAATCCCAGCTCTGTCTAAACATTTGAATCCCGCTCAGTGAGGATGGCCCGCATGGACTCAGAGAAATGCCCGGTTATCCAGTAGTAACACAAGCCTCTGCTGACAGCTATCTTCAGTCCAAGGACAGTCTTGGTTTGTTTAGGACGTGTGGTTTAAAAATGACAATCACTGATAGAACGACCGGGTTCCACTTCCGAATCCAGCTCCTATCAGCTCCTCCCGGACATCTAGCTCGGAGGAATGCAAAACGTTCTGATGATTGGCATGGAAATGAAATAATCACTGTGGATAGAAGGGAAACATATTCAAGATACGGCATTGAAGTATATTTAAACATTCTTTCAAATGCTTAACAACCAGTAGGAGCTAGTTGGTATTAAATCTACCGCTAGATGTAAATGTAATGATCTAAAGCTAAGTGCAACATCTGTAATACCTCAAGGCATCTGTAGTTGAGGTTTCAGGCAACAAGTGTGATAAAATGTCATAAACAATGACAGCAACAGACTGTGTGTACTCATGCAATCAACACAATAAACTCATGTTCGTGCAAGATTGCAACTTGTAAACACCTGTGTACACGATTGTTCATAAAAATCTGCCCGATCCAATTATGTATCCAAATGAGTGTAAAGAAAAGCCCGGACATGAATCCAATCAACACAACAGCGCGACTAGCAAACTGAAAAGAGGGTTGGCGTTTGGGTTGTGGAGCGGGGTCACCATTGAGGGGCGGAGGCGGGCTGCCGAGGCTGTTAAGAACATTCAGAAGGGCCAATCAAAACCGACACCAAATCACCATGGCACCCTGCACGGCACTGCAGGGGGCCATTCCAACTGGTACGAGCACCATCGTGGGCAATTACCGTGGATAGCCTAATCAGCCACTACTGGGCGTATTGGAGCAACATCAATGGCCAATTACCAACTGTTGGCCGACGCTGACCGCTACACGACTCTCCGACGCTGGGTTCTCATGTAGGGAAATAACCCTCTGAAAAGAATTTGGCCCCCGTATAATTGTTTTTGCCCGGTCTCTCTCTCGCTCTTTCATCTCTCTTTCTCTTTGTCCCTCTCTCATCTCTATCTACCTCTCCTTCTCTCACTTCACTTTCTTGCTTTCCCTCCACCTTTCTCTCTGTATTACTTTATCCTCCCGTCCCCTCTTCACTCTCCCTCTCCTTCTCTCACTTCACTCTCTCTCGCTTTCCCTCCCCCTTTCTCTCTGTATTACTTTATCCTCCTGTCCCCTCTTCACTCTCCCTCTCCTTCTCTCACTTCACTCTCTCGCTTTCCCTCCCCCTTTCTCTCTGTATTACTTTATCCTCCTGTCCCCTCTTCACTCTCCCTCACCTTCTCTCACTTCACTCTCTCGCTTTCCCTCCCTCTTTCTTCTGCATTACATTATCCTTCTTGCTCTCTATCAATCCTTCTCTCTCACCTCTTCTCTCTCACTCTCTCGCTCTTTCTCTCTGATTTGCTCACTAATGAAGGGAAGCTAATTAGCACTAAGATGTACCATAAGAGGCACGGGAAAACTTTTATATTCAACCTAATGATATGGCCCATTAGGATGCACCGTGATGTTCTTAAGTAGCATTATGTGGAGGAAATCTTCAATCACCGCGTTTCCACACACAATCATTCATCACTCAATCATTCAACGGCTGTGATTTCCTATTTAAATATTTATATTTATTCGCTGTTACAATCGCCCCTTGTTGTTTTCACCCACCCACACACACACACACACGCGCACGCACACACACACACACGCACGCACGCACGCACGCACGCACGCACGCACGCACGCACGCACGCACGCACGCACGCACGCACGCACGCACGCACGCACGCACGCACGCACGCACACACACACACACACACACACACACACACACACACACACACACACACACACACACACACACACATGCAGACACAGACATAGAAACATGCATATAAGTGCAAACAAGTGCTCAGACACAGCTTCGCCCCTCCAGGGGGACAAGACTGATCGTCTGATCCATTTCCTGTATCCACTAGACATCCGACTGAGGATTATTCAATTAATCCTCCAGCTTCCATCCAGCCGGATCAATAACACACATCTACACCCATCTAGGGACAACATCCAGCCCTCGAGCTAACATCCAGCCTCATCCACCCAGATCAATAACACCCATCTACACCGATCTAGGGTTAACATCCAGCCCTCGGGCAATCATCTACCCTTATCAATAACACACAGCTACACCCATCTAGGGCCACCATAAAGCTATAGGGCTACCATCCAACCTTATCAATAACACCTTCTACCACAACCACTTATCAATTACCCCCGTCTACACCAGCACATGACCGCACCACCGCGGCCCAACCAAGTGATGATGGGACCCTGTCTATGAAGACTACATTTACATGTGGCTTAGCCAATGCCTTAATCCACAGTGATTTATACGTGTGGCTTGTAACATCAAAGGCTAAGACCAACCTTGGAGTAGCAAAAGAACAATGCACAACTAAGTTTGAAAAAAAGGCAATAGCAACAGGAAGGAAAAGACAAGGTTGGTGAAAACAAGCGGTAGAGCAAACAGTCACAGTTGTTGCCTTAACACTTTTTAAATGTCTACGGTTCCACAGCAGCGGTACATCTCAACTCAGTGTCTACCTTTGTGTGGCCCTGTTTGTCTCCCAACTATTATGTGTGTGTGTGTGTGTGTGTGTGTGTGTGTGTGTGTGTGTGTGTGTGTGTGTGTGTGTGTGTGTGTGTGTGTGGTAGAGTTAAGCTGCACTTTTGGGGATGAACACAGTTTATAGTATCCTAGCCCTGCTTGGATCTGCACACTGTGCGTTGCCTCGCTGGCTCTCCCACTGTCTCCCCCCCCCCCCCCCCCCCCCTCCACCCAGCAGCCACCTCCACTCCTCTCAGGCCTCCTCGCACTAATCCATGGCGAAGGCTTCATCAAGCCCGGCCGTCTCCTCGGTTCCTGTGGTGGAAAAAAAGTCGCCAGGGCACCTGTGTCTCCTCGCTGCTTGACAAGAGACAGACTCTCTCTCTCTCTCTCTCTCTCTCTCTCTCTCTCTCTCTCTCTCTCTCTCTCTCTCTCTCTCTCTCTCTCCTCCTTCCGAGACATTTTAAAGGCCAAGATTTATTCTCGCCCCCCGCCGCCCTCTCTCCTCTCTCTTCTCTCTTCCCCAAGATTCTTCTCTCTCCTGCCTCGCTCTCTATTTGCTGTCCACTAACCGCGTCCCATCGTCCCCGCCACGCCTACCCTTTGAGACGGTTGACGGATGTCTGGTACACTACTGGTGACAGGGACAGGGACGGGGGGGGTTTTGGGAGGTTTTGTCAGATCATTAGCTCCGTGCCACAGCAACCCACACCGTCAGCTTCACGCACGGGAGCACAACACAGCACCAGACACCCAGGGGGCACGGGGCTTGGAGGGGCAGCTATGGGGAATAGGATTCTGGGAAATTTAGTTTTGCGACGTCTGAGTCCAAAGTAACCCAGGCAAGGTCAATGTTTTTCGGCTGGAGTTTATTCAGACTATATTCAGACTTTATTTGCCAGCTTTGAAGGGCAGTTGCAGAACCCAACGAATGTTTCTGAAAGTAATTGTCTCTCGTTCTGTTGTATGCATATACAACAGAAATGTTAGAAATGTTTTTTCTTCAGTTGTTGTAATCATTAGTATTACATTACTAGACACAAGCCGTATTTCAACAAAGATGGTTGATTTTTTCCATAATTCCCGGAACAGAAGAAACAAATGCAAGAAACTATTTTCGTTCTAATTATTTTCCTCATCTATCAAAGACCCATGTTGCCCATGATTAATACTAGACCTAGCCAGCGTCAGAGATCAATAGCAGAATCAATTTTTAAAACAGAAATACATGCAATAGATCACGGAGGAGCAACTTGACAAGTGAAGAATCTGTTCCATGCCAGTTCCTCCAAGCACTCCACAGAAACACATCACAGAAACAATACACACTGACGCACACTCACTCACACACACGCACACGCACACACACACACGCCCTGAAGAAGAAAGAGAGCCAAACATACAATTTCACTCTATTTACTATCCTATTTACTCTCAAGAGTGAAGATAGCTCCTTTTATCTGGAGCAACTTGGAGATAGTTCCTTTCATATACATGTGATTAAAGAGCAGAGGGGCTGGAGCGTTTTGCTCAAGGAGGCCTTGAGGTAGACAACGGAGGACACTGGGGCTGAAACCTGAAGCTCTCCCCATCTGGGAGTCAAGAACGCTAACCGCTAGACTCCCCTGCCCAGCCCATCCCTCCAACAGCCTGAGAGAGTGAGAGTGAGAGAGAGCGAGAGCGAGAGTTAGAGAGAGCGAGAGCGAGAGAGCGAGAGGGAGAGGGAGAGGGAGAGGGAGAGGGAGAGGGAGAGAGAGAGAGAGCGAGAGCGAGAGCGAGAGCGCGAGCGAGAGAGAGAGAGAGGGAGAGAGAGAGAGAGAGAGAGAGAGAGAGAGAGAGAGCGAGAGTGAGAGCAAGAGAGAGAGCGAGAGAGATAGTGATAGGGTAAAACAAAGAAAAAGAAGAAGTCAAGTGGCCGTGGATGAATTGGGCGAGAGAAAGAGATAGAGAGAGAGAGAGGTGGCTGGCTCCTAGCCTCTGCTGTTTAACTGCCTGGCAGGCATGTCTTGATTACCCCCCCCCCCCAAAAAAAAGAGGAAGCTCCCTGGCCACCACATCGCTGGAGCTACGAGCTCTGCTGTAATGGTGGCTGACAGGCCATTCAGGGTCGCAGAGGACCAGACACACATGCTCCTCCTCCTCCTCCTCAGAGAGAGAGACAAAGACAGAGAGAGAGAGAGAGAGAGAGAGAGAGAGAGAGAGAGAGAGAGAGAGAGATAGAGAGAGAGAGAGAGAGAGAGAGAGAGAGAGAGAGAGAGAGAGAGAGAGACGTGACGCCAGAGTACACACAGATACGTTGGTATTTCACAAGCAGTTTTTCCGCTCTCACTTAATTCGTATTTTCTTACGTGCTCTGTTTGGGCCGTTTATTTTTTTTCGTATACAGTGTACCTAAGATACACTAGAAATCATGCAAAACATTTTATGCTATTGCCCACTCATTCTAATCGTATAAATCAGTCGAGCTTCATTACTAACTATACGATAAATGCAGCACCAGTTAAGAAACAAGGGTGTTAGCATTAACGGCAAGATAAACCCTCGCAGGTTCGCTGCCTACACTTGAGCAGTCCCTTGAGCAGACTAATACGGTGCAATATTTACAGTAAATTGACGTAATATTCCTTGATGATTCGCCTTAAACTGACGCGTTTAAAGAGAATGATTACATCTATTCTGTAATGAAATGACACAAACAGGCTTTAGCATGATTGAGCCTGAGAACGGCAATCACGCTACCACAAATCTTCTCTCTCTCTCTCTCTCTCTCTCTATATATATATATATATATATCAGTGGCGGCTGGTGGTTTTTAGAGTGAGGGAGGAAGGACTGCGCGCTTGGTTGCCATTGGCCTGCTTGCACTGTTGGTGTATGGTGGCATAAGAATGTGAGACTCAAGTTGTTTGAAGGTGTTTTGGTGAACTACAAAATAGCAGGGAGGGAGTTATGTGAATACAATTTATACAAAGCCACCAGTGGCATCACTGTAATTTGAGAAGGAAAGGATGCAAAGCATATTAGTCAAATCAGGCCTACTATTGATTTGTAAAAGTAAATAAAAAAATCTGGGCCTATCATTAGGCCTAGATCTCGACGGGTGTCAAGATCACGTTGGTGCTCACCAACGTGATCTTGACACTTGTCGTGGCGTATGGTTGCCCTATCAAGATTTTCCACATCAGTGAAACCATGAACAGCCCACGTTGGAGATTTGCTATTATTCATAAGCAAACAGGGCCAGCAATAAAGTCGATTGCTTGTAATGCTACCAGTAAGCCATGCGTACCTAGCAAACCATGTAGCACTCACAACACTGACGTTGCCATTACTTCTGGTCACCTTGATTTTGGGAAGTGGTCTACCTCTTTCTTTGGTCGCTAACTTAGCACTGTAACTCAATGAATGGAATGCTTTTTTTAATAAGACGTTAACAATGTCCTCCGTTTCCAATGTTTCCATTGTGCATTTAGGATCTCGCTATCGCAGACAGTGTTGCCAGATTTGGTTGAGCTAAATCCGCCCAATCACGTTCCAAAACCCGCCCACTTCAGCAAAAAACCGCCCAATAACGTTTTTCACAGGAAAAAAATAATTTTTGAATAAACATTAAATGCATGTTGTGGTTCTAGTGTTATATGCGCCAAGAGTTACTTCTAATGGCTGCAATGTTTTATGCTCCGTCCGGTTGAGGAGTAATAATAAACATCCCTGGGGATTTTACCATATCGACTCGTCCTTCTGATTACGCGGTAACGCTACGGTATTAAACAATTAAGCCCAAATGGCAAGTTCTATTTTATTATCACAGACCGTGCATGTCACAGAAAATGTGGAAAAATGCACTTCCTGTATCCCAGTGCCAGGCCCAAGAATTAACAGCAGTAACATCAACCACCTGCCTTTGCGTTAGTCCTAATAGCGTATGTGTGTGCGCGAGAAAGGTGTGTGTGTGAGTGACGTCAGCGAGTGAGTGGACGAGCGAGGAGAGTAAGCGGTAGGGTGTGTGTCTAGTGAAGAAGCGAATGAGTCCGGTAGAATAAAGTATCCATCCTGTCAATGATCCGTGGCCGCTTCATTCCGACCTATAAGCAGACACACTGCCGGTGAGGTGGGCTCTTAATTCAACGTTACAATAGCCTACCTGCAACAAGCTTTGCTGTCATCTGCTGGGGCAGGCGCGATCCACGATTTTAATTCAGGGTCGGTCTCCCATTCCTTTCTATAAAGTTTTTTATATTTCCCCCACTTCGGCATGATGCTTATTTCGCTAACAGAGTTGAGAGAGAGCGGGCTTTTGCCTCAGACTTCTGCGTCGGCGCACAACGGTTTGTTGATGTGACATCACGACGTGAAGTATATTGAAGTATAGGCCTACTGAGTTTTGTATTTGTACCATTTTAAAACCATAAAATAACAGTTTGGTGTGCTGTTTTCACATTAGTAAAAAACCGCCAGATATCGGCAAAAGCAGCCCAAAATGTATATACCCGCCCAATGCATTTTTTCCCCGCGAGATGAAATCTAAAGTAGCCCAATTGGGCGGGAACCCGCCCAATCTGGCAACACTGATCGCAGATTTCACTTGCTCTGCGTCTCTGACTGAGCACCGCGGCAATGCAGACCGGGTTTGTTATCGACAGCGTTGCCAGATAGGGCAGATTTCCCGCCGAATGATACTTTTTCCAGCCTAACATGGTTAAAAGTAGCCCAATTGGGTGGGAAATCTGACCAATCTGGCAACACTGCTCAACATCCAGGGATCCTGCTTATTGGTTCATAGCGCAGACGGATAGATTTTTGCGCGAATCAGACCCCTTAAGGTCCCACCCACTCAGAGGAGGACTTTCCTCCTCTCTCCCATTGAAACCCATGTTATCCACCGGCCGCCAGTACTTTCGGGGAAATGAATGGGAGTGAACGGAGAATGACGGAGGACGTTCCTCCCTGAAGTAATTGTCAATAGGCGATAGGGGGTGCTAATGTCCCTTTACCCAGGGAAACGAACATTATATATTCAAAGGCAATCATATTTAAGGGCATTAATTCATTACAATAGTCTGGGCATCTACATTTTTTATTCTCAACAATGTTAGGGAGGATCTTCCTCCCTCTCCTCAATGGAGAAGCCTCCACTGATATATATATATATATATATATATATATATATATATATATATATATATATATATATATATATCTTATTCTCTCACTCTCTCTCTCTCTCTGTCATCAACAACCATAACAGCTTCCTCTCTACCTGCATCGGCGCCGCTCAGCAATAAACTGCTCTTGTACTGACAGATGAGGAAATCAGCCACCAGCAAAACACAAAAGACTGGTTTTAATTGGTACATTTGTCATGCAGGGATAGGCACGGCAGGGTGGGTGGCTGATGAGGAAGGGGTAGGGTTGGGGGTTCCTTGACAGAAAGGGGCCCCAGGGAAACTTCTGCCAGACCTGAGGGGGCCCGGGGCACACCCCTCGAATGTTTACTGATAGGTGGAGAGAGAGCACCTCATATAGGGAGGGCTGCGCCACCGGAGGAGAAAAAGGTAAAAGAGGAAGAAGGAGAGACAGGAAGAGCGAGAATGCGACAAGGAGGTCAAAGACCGAGGTGGAGTTATCTCTCGGAATGGAAGGAAAAAAGGTGCAGAGAGGATTAGGGCTGGCTGAGGCCTCTGGGGGATTAAAACATTATTCCATTAGCAATATCTCATCTCGGTTTAAGATTACAGTTATTTTTCTACAGTCAAGGAGAGTTAGATCGGATTGAGTTAATGTGTCGCTAATCTGACTAACTCTTATTTCATGGTGTGAAGAAAATTGGTGTTTAAAAAGTTTTTTATTCAGTGTTGTTTTATCTGGTATTTTGAAGCAGTTCAAGGGAGGAACAGCACTGCGGCAGAGGGGGCCAAGATTAACGACGTGAGGCGAGCACTGCCTCTCCAGCCACCAAGACACACACTGCTTAAATACATTATCCACAACATATATCCCGTTATCTAACACAGTTTTTTTTTTTTTTTAATATATTCTTTAACTCTTTGGGTATTAGAACGCATGCAAACACTGTAGATGCAAGGCTTGAGTCCGAATCAGCTCCTCAATGTATGTTTTCCTCCTCGGATAATGAGGATAGTAGGTTAAAGGACAATTCAAAAGCTGCACTATCACATTTGTACACATGAGGCAGACATGCCCAAATTAATTCCTGAGAGGATTTCTAAAATTGGGAAAAAGGAATACTGTGGTACGGTTTAAAGGTTCAAAAAGCTATGCTTCATTGTGCACCTTCAGGCAAGGGTTTAAAGGGAAGCGATTTGGAAGCGTATTTAAGCTCTCATACATTAATGAGCAGATGCTTAAGGCCCAGCGAGCTAACTTGGCCTTTAGACCTCGTCTTAATAGTGCAGGAGGAGGGGGTCATCCCAAAGGTCACCCGAAACACGTGCACCAACTAGTATTTCATATTTTAGCACCACACACTTTAAAACCGATTTGTTATATTTTATTTTACGTCTTTCCCTCCTTCATATCGGTGGCTCTGGAACCGTCAGCACGGCCCGGCGTCGTGTCGCCTCCGCCTCTGATAAATGCTCATCATCATCCACCTCAGGGTCCCCTGCTGTCACCGGTTCCCCGTCGCGACCTTTTCTATCTGGCTTGTATCCTATATCCTGGTCCTGGGGATTCTGCCTATTCCTCATAAACTCATTGCCAATCGCTCCCTGTGGCCCTGGGTGAGAACAGGGATGATGAATGCATGCAAATGTATGGCGCCGCCGGGCGGGGGGGGGGTGAATCTCTCTGATGGTGGCCTGACAGCCCACACCGGGGGGGAGCGGGTCATGTTTCTGTCACGTGACAGGGCTGGTGGCACAGTGGAGGTTTGATATATAGGTGCGCCTCCATACGTCTCTCTGCAATTGATACGACTAAAATAAGAGAGCGATAGCATAAAATGTTTTGCCGGACTTGTATTGTATCTTCAGTACACTGAATATGAACAGAAGTAGCTGGCCTAGCAGAGCACGTTAAAAAAATACAAATTAAGTGAGAGCAGAAAAATTATATACATATATATATTCGGCGTCACCTCTTGGCCACTGCGAGTTTTCTGTCACACTCGGTCATCGGAGGGGGAGTGTGAGTGTCTGTCTGTCTGTCTGTCTGTCTGTCTGTCTGTCTGTCTGTCTGTCTGTCTGTCTGTCTGTCTGTCTGTCTGTCTGTCTGTCTGTCTGTCTGTCTGTCTGTCTGTCTGTCTGTCTGTCTGTCTCTCTCTCTGATCACAAGATCTTTTCTCTTTTACATTCTCACAATCCCTCAATATCTTGCTTGCACATTGATGCAGTTTGCACATTGATGCATTTGTTTACCCGTTTGTGTGTCTTTCCTTCTGAACACGTCCATTATAACCGTGTTTTAAAGAGACTGTAGTGCTGAGGGTGATTGACTCACAGCTGAAAGGTTACAACCCCAACGTGTGCAGTCTACCTGTATTCCATCCTTGAGCCAAGATGCAGTACTCCACTCCTGCACTGACGGATGAGGAAATCAGCCACCAGCGAAACACAGTCTGGCCGCTGTAATTGGTACATTTGTCATGCAGGGATAGGCATGGCAGGGTGGGTGGCTGGTGGGGGAGTAGGGGGAGGGGACAGGAAGCTTTGGGGCCCCAGGGGAACCTCTGCCAGACCTGAGGGGGCCCGGGCACTCCTCCTCCAGTGATCACTGATAGGCAGGGAGAGAGCACCTCATACAGGGGGCGGTGTGACGCCACTGGTTCAAAGATAGGTAAGAGAGGACGAAGGAGCGATAAGACAGGAAGAGTGAAGATGCAACAAGGAGGTCAAAGACAGAGGTGGAGGTATCTGTCAGAATGGAAGGAAAAAATGTGCAAAGAGGATTAGGAAAGGCAAAGGATCCTTGGAAATGAAAACATTCCATTTGCAATATCTCATCCGACTGAAAGATAACAGATATGTTTCTACAGTTAAGGAGAGTGAGACATTAACAAGTCGCTAATCTGACACTATTCTTTATTGGTTTAAAGAAATGTTGGCGTTGCATTTTTATTCATTGTTTTTTTATCTGGGAGTTCGACGGCCTATCCCCTAACTTCTACCTTCTTCTTAATAACGTGTTTCTTAATAACTCTTTGGAGAAAGCATATACCAAGATGTCCACTAAACATGTGCTGCTGAAGGGGGGAGGTTGCTGTGTCGCAAGGAAGAACTCTGTCCGATTGGAGGGTGAGAGACCTCTACGAGGTTCAGGGGGGATGAAACCGAGGCTGATCGCATTGTCTTTGAGACGTTTTCATTTCCGATGACGTTTTCATTTCCTGAAGAGTGCTATAGGAATAATGTATCGTACCCCTCCCACAATACCCGCATTAGCTCTCGCCCTTCTTTGATGTGCAGAGAGCCATCATAATTTTGGAAAGAGAGAGAGAGCGAGAGCGAGAGCGAGAGAGAGAGAGAGAGAGAGAGAGAGAGAGAGAGAGAGAGAGAGAGAGAGAGAGAGAGAGAGAAACTGCTCTAAGGTCAGGCATTAAGAGGGAATACAGTATAAAGATCAAACACACAGCAGGGAGCACACTGTATGGAAATGTTGAAAATATCCTTCACCCTGCATTAGACTGCATTTTAAAACCAGGCCGTAACATTCAATATACTATATTCTCCAAAAACCACTACTCTAGATTAAATGGGAATTGACACAAACGCTGTCTATAGTAAGCCTTAAGTAAGCCTTCATTTAGTTGTGTAGTTGTAATGCACTTCCAAGTTGAAAAAGTGAAAGTCGTTCACCTTACTTTGATGTATTGGGAGTGGCAGTGATAGCCTGTATCACTATTTAGAAATTCAGCAGAGGCTTTTTATCGTAAGCAACTTACGGTGAATTCTAATAAGAATGTCATTATGGTGCAGGAAGGGGGATAAGGACCCTTGAGTTTTAACAGGGAAGTACTAGGTAGGCCGTGCCCATCGGGGATCACAGCCTTTTGGCTAGGAGCACTAACAGCCTAGCCATTACACTCTCCTTCATCACTGGCTAATGATTCAGTATTAGACGTTGAATTTTGTGACTTTCCAGCAAATGAAATGTACTCTGAGCTACAGTTCGCATTTTGAATTGAATTTTACCAAGGGGACACGATTTACATTATCAGAGAACTGGCTCTGGTGTGGGACAAACTCCTCAGGCCTGCCAGGGTGAATGGAGAACTCTGGCTGTTATATGGTTCTCATTGGTGCCTCTAAATTCTATTCTCGTTCACTATCATTTGAAACCACTTGCTGGATGACCAGATTCAGAAAATCTTATTGTCGATCCCCGGTGTGATGTCTTTGACAAGGCTGACATTTTAAACACACAATTTCCACTTCAAGCAGGCATGAAAGGAAAGGAAACTGGCCAAAGAGAATCACGTCAATTATCTCTCGGGTTATTACGTTTTAGGTATGTTATGAATCATATAACATTTATTTCTTATAGGACAGTCTTTGTTGTGCAACGTATAATTCCACCCGTCCATTTTGACCAAATCAGCGTTCCCGCAATGCTAACAACAAGTGACAAGAGCACCACGGACATAGCTCCGAGGGCAATAACTCCCAATGCCATTATGAGAACTGCAGACGATTCATTCTGCTGCTTAGAAGAGCCATCAGAACCAGAGTGCACTCTGTAACCAGCCCATTCCCATAACCATGTTACCAGCCCGAGACGGCCGGCAATTAATGCCAACAAACATTATCTGCAAACAGTGACATGGCCCTTTTGGCCAAGACCAGACTACTGATAGGGGCCCATGGGATCAGTGGCTCTTTCCAAGAGATGCTATTTAAGGTGAAGCCGACCTCTGTCACTGCTGAATTTCCGCATCTTGACTAAAATGCTTGCATTGATTCTGTGGGATCAAGCTGGGGCAGTGGCTGAGGGAGGGAAAGGAGGGGGAGAGAGAGGGGGAGGAGGGGGAGAGGTGGGGGAGAGAGTGGGGGAGCAAGAGAGAGAGAGAGGGGGGGGGGAGACAGAGAGGGGGATGAGGAAAGAGTAGGTCGTCCTGTTGCTGGTTTGATCCCTGGCTTCGACTGGCTTAAGGGGGGGACGGGGTGCCCTTGAGCCAGAGACGTCACCGTTCCACTGGTTGTTGCATGGGTGACATCACTGTTGTCGCGTGTGTGCATGGGTGAATATGAATGAGTTTTTCATTATCTGTGCTCCAAATGGCTTAATAAGCAGTGCAGGGTGGGTGGTGGGGAAGGGTGTTTGACTCCCAAGCACCGACCATTTCCTTAGTCATATAAATATGCAAAAGAAAACGCTGGCGATAAAGGCTTCCCCTAAATGAGTTAATAGTGTGTATAGAAAAATGCAATTATTTCATTTTTCACTCATCCCTGCTGTTTGCACATACTGTATGTGTTTACTGAGTTAGTCTGCCTGTGATTAAGTATCTGAATACATATGTTTCAATCTCCCACCATGGTGTTGGTGTGAGAACGGACTTCCACCATGTAATGCGTAGGTTGTTTAGTCATGACATGATCACACAGAAAATAAAATACTAATTTGCAAATTAGCATAAAAACATATGTTTATTTATTTACTATGGGCTTGGGATGGAGCTTGTTCAGGAACCACAGGCATCAAAAAGTGGGCCAGCTAAAATTAGCAGCAATATGATGCTGGTGTGCTACGCAGAACTAATAGGAGGATATCCGATACTTGAGTAAGTACCGCGCTAATGAAATCAGGACATTGACGGCAGGAGTCTCTCACACACACAGACCCAGACAGAAAAACATTGGAAGAGAGGAAGAAGCGTAGTTCAGTCAAGCTGAAAGCTAGAGTATTAAGATATTGCAGTATGACCAGGGCCTCACCCAGGAACACACACACGCAAACACAAACACCCCCACCCCCCACACACACACACACACACACACTAATATCAGCACAAGATCATATCCATGAGGGATGAAGCTATGATGTAATTTATCTACAAGCTACCGCTAATATTCACTTTCAGGCCAGCCACAGAATACGAGATAAAACCGCCTGGCAACACATTGTGCGAAGGCGAGGCAGGGCCCCATGATAACACGCCGATAAAGAAACCCCTGGCAGAACTCGAAATGGACTGGACTGCCATCTCTGGACTTCCCCCCGCTCCCCCAAGTGAAAAGGAATGGTCCAAAAGTAACACCCAAATCAATACCGGATTGACTGGTGCAAGTTTCTCATTAAGGCGCAGCGCCCATCATGTTAAGTACGAGCGATTATCAAGAATAGCATGGTTTCCCAATATTTATGCCCCTAATGATAACCCTCTCGATCTTCCACTCTCTCCCCGACAACAGCGGTAATAACCATTGAGTGCAGGTGACAAGAGCACGGTGGCAGCGATTTCACCGAACCGCCGCTATAAAGGCAGCGATGCGTCTCGCACGGCCTCCCCGCGGGTCTAATTGCAATGAATCCAACGTGTTCGATAGAGTCGTCCGTCTTGTAGATGGGGCATCTATCGGGTTATTCCTCACATTACTATTTGACACCACGTAACGATTCGTT
Source organism: Gadus chalcogrammus (assembly GCF_026213295.1). Lineage (NCBI taxonomy): Eukaryota > Metazoa > Chordata > Actinopteri > Gadiformes > Gadidae > Gadus > Gadus chalcogrammus. The sequence continues at coordinate 17,502,113 of NC_079431.1, forward strand.
TGACTCAAGGGTAGCATATCCTGGGAGAGGCCTGCTTGGATGTGTTATATACATTTTACCCTCTCCCTGAGATTCCCATTCACAAAGAACTTGGTTGAAGGAGTTGAGTTGAAGAGGGCAGACGCTGAGGGACATTTCATCACGCAACATTATAATAAGAAGAATACACTTTGTTTACTGTAACACCAACCTTTGTAAAGTGCTTTGAGAAGCACAATATAAAAACAATTTGTTAGAAAACCTAGAATTAAAAGCACTGGGTCGATAGAGGCAATGGAAGCTAACAAGAAGGAGAGCGAGGTCAGTGGAGAGCCACAATCAATGCATACCAATGAAAACGTGAAACAACATAAGCAACATGTTCAGAGGCGCAGAGGTCTTACCTTGAAATCACAGATACACGTGACGGTGTCACCGATGCGGAGGCACTCTCCGTCGAACTTGCACGTGTTTGTGTCGCACAAGAACAGGTCTGTGTCCCGATCATCGAAACCTGTAAGACAAGGGAACCCATGGCACACATGTCAGTCCCAAAGTTGTTTCCGTTGAAACCCATGGTCGCCAGTGAGACAGGATATAATTGAAGGGGAAACAATGAGAAATATTTACATATTAAAGGGCGGCTAGTGACCTGTAACATACTAGATATAAAAGTATTGAATATACTTGACGGAATGTCAGTGGAGTGTCAGTGTTCCCCGACGAGACTCATGGCTAAGCAGTTCATGAATACTATATTTTACGTATCCGCGTCAAATTATTGTAAATTCTTTAAATAAACACTGCACTTAAGACTCATAGGAGGTGTTCAATCTAACCAAGGGCGAATCCGACGACCTACTTAACAACTGTTTACTTTCATTCCCTAATTATTGTATTTTACTTAAAGCAAACAATGTCTCTATATTTTTTTTATTATGACAACGGCTTTAATTATAGCTTCAGAGATCAGCTTTGGAAGGGCTGGGCAGTTGGTAGAGGGCTTATCGGAGCATAAAGAGGGACCCATAACTTCGAAAGGTTTGCTTAAATTAGATTTTGAGTGAAGCCAAGCGGGAACATTATGGATGAGTAAGCGTTTTAAATCCTTCTAAATACTTTTTACTGTGCTTGACAGATACTATCTGGCTCAATGAAAGACGAAAAGGGCCAGACATATACGGAAGTGTGTGGCCTTTGCATAATCATACAAGTGCATGCAAAACATGAAGATGCACACACGTACACACGTACACGTACACCTATAACCACAGAGTTTTGCTGGAAATCTTCTTACTGCTGAGAACATATTTATGATTCATATGTGTGCCTATCTATGTTCCAGAGTACCAGTATTTATGAAGAAATATCAATGAATGTTTTACGAGTGAATAAGTGATGTCATGTATTTTTAATTCACCTTAGTAGATAAGAATTATTCAACTAAATAATAATGAATTAATAATGAGTTTAACGGTCAAATTAATAAACACATGATTAAACAGTTCCTAATGCATTTGCTGGACGGCAATAACAACAGAAAAATTTAAAATAAACCCCTTTCCCACATGAAGTCATGCCCTGCAATGTTCAGGAAGATTTCCTGGTTGGAGTCAAGTGTGAATGGGAAAAGGAATCGATATTCTTGGAAATCTGCACCGGCCATTTTCCTGCTCAAGGCCTTGAAACAATTCCGGATCACTGTGTCACATTGACGGTAGAGGCATGGAAAGGGTTTCATCTTCTGACATAAGACGCTTTCATCTAGAGAAAGCGAACCGATCTCAAGATTCCGCTGAGGACGAATTTGAAGCTGCGGCTGTCGTCTTAAAGGTTGTAACAGCGATTCTAGGCCGATACATAAATTAACACATTCATCCGATTTTTCCTCACGATCTTCTAGCTGCCCGCCCCATAAGCAGGATGTCAAAAAAAACGTGTCTCTTTAGGCAGCCTATGCTCGGAGATCGTATACAAAAACAAATGGTACTACCAACCACTCAAAACCAAAAAAAATTGTTTTGCGCTGCGATCATGATATTTTTTACTGGATGCACGAAGCATGGAAGGAAGGGGCGAGCTGGCTCTGTTTCTTTGGGATCTCCCTTCAAATACCAACAGAAGTGACACCACCCAACATCACTGGTACAACCTTTAATGAGCCAATGCTTTTGGGTGATCAAATAACAATTTCATTCTATACAGCTTCTTTTGTTGTTTGGAAACTGAATAGGTTCCAAAATGAGTGAGCGGCTGGCATCCACAAGTGTGCATTACCATCATCTTCTGGACTGTCCTGTGGCCCAAATTCCTGCATTGCTATGTCATGTTTGAACGGGCGAAATACGGAAATGTTCCTGCACATAGCTGCATGTGGCAATTGTTGAAATCACTAGCAGTGCCTGCAATGTTATCGAAGTAATTTGCCGGGAACAATGTGTAAAAGCGGCTCTAATAGCACTTAATCCGGAATAAACTGAAATCTTTCAACAGTGATCCAGCAGAAAGACCATATGGATATAACGTGTCGAGTAACTCAGATATAGCTTGTACATTAACACAAAGCCCTTCTAGACCCTTCTCCCTTCATTGCGATACGTTGTTGACTGAGAGTGAAGCTAAGTCTCTGGTCCATTATCAAATGCATTATGACTCAGGGCTTCTTCAGGAGCTGGCTTAAAGTGATGTATTATCACTTTGAGGAGGAATCCCAAACTAATCAACTCACTTTAGTTTTTGTTTAGAATCTATAGCTTCAATAATGTAGCATTTACTGGACACTTTGTCATCCAGACACTTTCGACACTTGTATACAATTGTCAACAATGTTTAATTTAAATAATTTAGCATACACTGTTAATAATGTCAACCTCAACTGTCTGTTTACACAATTTTTTTGCATAGTCCTGTACTTTCTGCTGTGAGTGCTGTACCATATTATCTTATCTTATCAGAAGAATAGTTCCCTATTGATTGCTTATTGATCAAAGCATAGGATTGCTTTGTCCTTGCATAAAGGATCAGGTGAAAGCAGAAGCACCTAACGTTGTTGGCATTCACCCCCTGAGAGAACTATCAACAAAGAATTTGACAGATAATCAAAATTCACTCTTTGCTTACTCCAATAAGCAGGGACAAAATTGATGATGCAGACTTTTTTGAATAACAAAGAGATAACGCCTGCAGAAGTGCCTTTATGAAGCCTAATAACTCTCTCACACACACACCCACATACACACCCAAACACACCAACATCCACACACACAGAGAGCAGCACGAGGAGACACACAGGAACATATTCACAAAGAGAAGCACGGGCAGACACACACAAACACACACACACACACACACACACACACACACACACACACACACACACACACACACACACACACACACACACACACACACACACACACACACACACACACAGCAACACATTCACATAGAGAAGCACGAGTAGACACACACACAGGAACACATTCACATAGAGAAGCACGAGTAGACACACACACAGGAACACATTCACATAGAGAAGCACAAGCACACACACACACACACACACACACACACACACACACACACACACACACACACACACACACACACACACACACACACACACACACACACACACACACACACACACACACACACAAACACACAGCAACACATAGAGAAGCACGAGCAGACACACACACACAGGAATACATTCACATAGAGAAGCACAAGCACACATGTACACACACACACACACACACACACAGACACACACACAGAGTCTTTGGCCCAATCCCAATTCACCCCTTGTTCCGACCAATCAGCCCTACCCCTCCATTTTGCTTCTAGTGTAGGGGTATCTTATCTTAATTTGTTTTTCATTGTATTATAGACCAACAAGAAATCGCTAGTATTCTGATCGCATTAAGTGTTTCCCCCACTGGATGTCATATGACGCCCGAAGTCCAGCAGCAAGGTGTCTGCGCTTGTGACTGCTACCCTGATATCAGTGCAGACGGGCAGGGTGGGAGCACGTGTTGCTAGCCTACAGAGCACACCGCTGCACTGTCATGAAGGCCCGGTAATGAAGCCTTTTTATTTTATGACTTGTTTGATCGCTTGACAGCGTGAAACGTATACGTTGTAAACGAATCGCCAGCGTTCAAGCTTTCCTATCTCCATCAGATAAATGGCAAATGTAATTTTGATAGTACCACTATTGCCGTTGCAGGGAGACAATTTGCTGAATTGCCACTGACCACCGCAAAAGGATGCCTATAGCCCACGCAACAGAAGATGGAGACGTCTTTGATTCAAAATGTCTGTCAACAAACAACGTTGCGTGCCCACCTCAATGCTGTCGATGATTACTGCTGACGTAGCAGTGTCTTGATGGGTTCTCCCATTTCACATGAGACATTTCACTACCCCACAACCCCACAATCTCTGTTCCGAGGGGAGAGTCAAAAACCGAATGGCAATTGAAAAAATTAGGGTAGGGGTAAAGATCTGAAATGGGTTTGGGTCTTTGTCTCTATCTCTGTGTCTCCTCTCTCACCGATTCACTCTCACACACACACACTTGTCTCTTCCGCACTCTTCCTCTTCCACAAAAAAAATACATTCAATACATTCAAATGCAAACACATGTTCGTCATCCTTCTCTCTCTGTATCTCCTCAAAAAAAAATTAATTGCACCCACACCCCACAGATAAATACGAATCCATAGCAAGATACCAGTGTTCTGCCATTTACCACGTCTTGAATGAGCAAAAAAGAGAGAGAAAGAGCTGCCGTGTGCAATCATAGAGTCAGGAACGGCGGTGTAAGAGGTTTCAACACTTGGATTACAAGGCTGGAAACAAGGCACTCAGAGCAGAGAGGGTACCAGAGAGTGCCCCTACTATGAGGCCTCCAGAGTGCTCTGAGACTTGAGGTATTGGTGGGAGTGTGTGGAGGAAGCTATGGCTAGTGTAGTGCTATAGAGAATCAAGCCCCTTTGTATTTGCATAGCGCTTAATCATGCTTACGGTCCCTAAGGGCTTCCAATGTTGACCACCTTTTCACAACACAAGCCTCCAGTGGTTCCCACCATTGTTTTTGCACCTGTGACCCAATTTTTAGATCTTGCTGCGATTCTGAACCTCGGCCAATGATACCGTGTGTCCCAGTGGAAGAATGCAGATCGTTGCACACTAAGTAATGGCACGTGGCCACGGGTCATGAGGCTGTCCAACCCTGTGTACAAGACCTTCATGAGACCTTACAAATCTGTTTTAACCATAAAGCTTAGTAGTCACTAATCTCCTGCGACGCCATAGGCATACCAGGTATGCCTATGGCCCCCTCTCCTCCCGCCCCCAAGTCAATCCACTTCGTAGAATCTTTGGAAGACGAGCACTGAAGCAGCAAAGTATTTTCCGGATGTCTCTCAATGAGAGAGAAATGACCGAGCTATTTTCTGCTGCAGAGTTCTTTCTGTAGGATTTGGATATATCGAGTTGCCTTTTGGTCTGAGAGACGATACGTATGGGACAACCTTTTGGGACACTTTTGGGCAATACAGGATTTCACTTAACTGCTACATCAATCAGGGTACATGGATATGGACACCATCATAGCATGACCTTTAGGGATATCATGACACGACATATAGAACCACAAAACTTTTTTCAATATGGCACCCTCAGTGTTTACAGAGTTTGAGAGAAAGTTTCATAGCAAAAACATATCTCTTGTGTATTCTAACATAAGTCAAAAATGTATGGATAATAAATAAACCATTAGGGAAGATTTTAATATATATCACGTCAGCAATAAATATGTAATGATGCCTAATTTTCAGAATATCACAACATTAGTGAAAAAGCATGATGCATGAGTTGAAATCTTTTCGAGGTTCATGGCTTCAATATCTGAACACACTTTCAACAAAGAAAACAACGACATAATAGCACCAATGAATGTAAATGAACCCATTTTTAAAATCAATCTTAATAACGAGAACTAAAGAACAGGGACATCTGCATATTTCATCATTGCAGTAACATCACACTTGAATTGCAGTCATACAAAGATGACATTTCTAGTATGAATATTTTATAACCACTTGGTGCCAAATGGTAAGTATTTGCATAATGAAGGCGACGTGGAAAATCAATGGATTTATAAATATCTTGGTACAATGCAATATATATAAAAATTGTGTAATAGTGGGACACTCACGGGCGAGTTTGAGGGATTAGAACGGCTACATTGTAGAAATTAGTTGGCAAATTTGATTTTACAAATGGTAGCTCTGGGAAGTGTGTGGGATGTGAAACAATTGCCTTCTGTCTCTTTCTGTATTAAGTATTTGCATGCGGTGCCTCGGAGGTCATGTTTGTATTGGTGATTGTGTGCCTGTAAAATTGTCAACAGACGTTATTATTGATTGTTTGTAAATAAACCAACATGATTGTAAATATTATTTAGGTTACAAACAATGTAGAACAATGAGAATGTATATCTGTAGCAATGGCGTTGGCTTTTTACTGGGGTCCCTCGGATCCAGGACACAGGGCGGTGATGTCGGAACTGGTTCATAGCTCAGAGTACGATGATACGTGCAGATGGTGATCCATCCTGCCATGGAGGGGATCTCCCTGAGTGCATGTGGTGATGGCAGGCTCAAGCCGTGCACATTGATTGCTCAATGCACAACAGGTGTGCAGCCTTACTGGGCCCCAGAGCCTAATCAGTCTGCCTCGGGCCAGGTGAGGCTGCTTGAATCAGCCACCCACCACACACACTCCACAATTGTATCTTAGGTTTTTATTAACACAAAGCCACAAAGTCATGCAATTCCTGTTAAAACTCCTCCATAATGAAACTTACAGTGCAGACTAACATCACAATAACATTATTTAATAACAGGTATGTATAATAGCATTTCTGAAATAAAGCATGTAAACTAGCCTATTTGCAATCAACGTTAAGGGAATAGATACCACCATGAACATATCATATTGCACAGTTATAACTGTCAACATCTAGGCTATCAATCAGTTCAAACGGCCTTGGTTTCATGAACTAAAAAGCAAAGCACGATCAACAAAACAAAGATCCACATCTGCTTTTCATTCGTAGCAGTTTTTTTTTTGACACACTGTTACGGCCACAATATATGTGATACAAATGTGAAGCACTGTGATTTAGAAATGGAGGGTTTCACATGGAGGTGTGAGGGAGTGGAACAGAGGGCTGCGTTGCTACACTCCGTCCTGCCCCCTCCAACCAATCAGCACTGAGAACAGTGGGGGGTCCCACCAATCACACTTTGCCAAGAAGAAGTAGAAATCCAATATCAGTTTCCCCTCTTGAACGATGGAGGGATCCTCAAAGACACAGCCAATCAGCCAGCAGGAGGACAGAAAACAAGGAGAAGAATCATAAATTCTTATGATTCTTCTCCTTTTGATTGATCAACTTAGTCTGAGGGTCAACCACCCGTTGAGTTGGTACAGTTTGCTGTGATTCGTGTTCTTCCGTTGTGTTCAACTTGTGTGTTTCCAATAGTGTCTTGTATTGGTTGCATAAACCATGCGTTTATTGTCACCCCATGACATCTTATTTGCATGCTAAGAACCCCTTTGTGCAGACCATCTCCATTGGATGAATCTGATGTCATGAAAACCGCTTTGCCGCATGGGATAAATTGAGGAAATCAGTTACCCTCCTTATTTACTACTACTTAGGGAAACCAATTCGTATCTCAAATATCAGACAGCACCACAAAATGCACCATCCTAAATAGTCTGTATACCGATTTGAACACGGCTACCCCCCCCCCCCCCCCCCCCCCGCTCCCTGCTGTGCTCTGTGTAAGAGGCCACCTCTGCTTCCTGCCCTCCACCCCCAAACCATCCCCATCCAGGAGGAGATTACAGTCATCTGAATAATTAACGAAAACAAGCTGGCAAACATGAAATATTCAAAAGGTGATGTTTATACGCCGACAATTAAGATGGCGAAGCGAGGCACTTACTCGTCTGAAAGAAGGTAGGCAGCTTGTCGGCCAAATGCAGCTCCTTCCTTTCCCTACCTGGAGTTTTCACAACGCGTGGAGGAGGCACTAGCAGCAACTGCGCCTGCTTTCCCAGCTTTGCGCCGATCAATAATTAAAGAGAGTAAATTAAAAATGATCCCTGAACAACCCGAGCGCTGGGATATCCTTCCTTGACCTCCATCTTATAGCTCAAGTCTTACTTTTATTTCATTTTTTTATTAAATTAGTACCGCCAATGTTTCTTTCAAATCACTCTGCTACAAAAGAGATAAATAATGTGTGCACAGCCTTCATTATGGTTCTTCTTTCCTTTCAACGTTATCGGAAGTGTTTCAAGCTATTTCCAGTTACTTAGTCTCTAAAGCCGTCTGTGGAAGTCGAGCCACAGCCTGTGTTCAAATCAGAGGAGAATAATGAAACAATTTCTCTCCTTTGCAAACGGCCTTACAATACAGCCTGCATCCAATTAACAACCGTTGATCCCTATTTGATTATCGCTTGTTTAATTCTGCTTCCCCCCCCCCCCCCCCCCCCCCGTGCAACTTTAAGCCCCTGCCTTTGAGTCTGACGATGAAGGGAAGTATTCTGTGCTGACAAATCTCACGGGCAGATGTGCAGAAGTCTCCACGGACTACTGGTAATTCACTCCACTTGATGGGATTTACAACCCTACGAGGGGCTTTGCATACCCCCCCTCCCCTCCACTCGTTCCCCCGTCACGTATCGAGGCATCACCCCCACCGCCTTTCAGCACTAACAATAGCTATGGGAGTCAGAGCAGTAAAGCACAGAGAAAGCGCCTTGTTTCCCCGCAAGGCATGAATGGAGGGTGTGTTTTGGTTCTATGTCTATGAATTTCTTTATTGAAGAGGCCTACTTGTTGATTGGAGAATATTGATTGGTTACAGTTTGAATTTTAATACATTTGAACATCCACAGCTGTGATTTTCAGTTTCCAATTATTTAGTTCATAGGAATAGTGTTAGATCTTGTATTTTGTTCATGGCTACTAACACGGCACATGGGCAACAGAAGAGTATTGGGGCCAAACATTCATGAAACATTAGTTCAAAGTGGGTTTGTAGGATAAAATGTTTAATTTGTACATTTTAAAGGAGAAGCATCACTTGGTCAATATTAGTTTGTACAAATTTATTAACTCTCTCTTCCGACCAAAGTGTATTGAAGGCCTTTTTTGATGAGAGTTGATAATACAAAATTACAATCTGAGAATTTTGAGAATCTGAAAGAGATTACATCATCATAAAAAGTGTAGACATGTGGGAGCGGTTTGTTATAGGGCAACAACAGATACATCACAGAATACTGAACGTTCACATCCCCCATAAAATCCTCCAGAGAACATGGAAATTTAACTTTTTGAGCTTCTAAGGGTTGCCAAAAATGATGGTTGGATCTCCAAAAAAGAACATGACTATTTACTGTGCTCACATTCACGGTAGCCCACGTTCTACTTGCCCCCTTAAGTCCACAGAAAACAAGAAAATACACCAGGGAGACCAATTATAGCGAGAATGACTAATTTACAGAATCAACATCCAATCTGGTGATTCCTTCATCAAGCCTATTGCCTTCCTACATGACAGACTCACACAAGTCCTGAAGAAAAGTGACGGACATGAATGATATATGCTCATGCAAAAACTGTTACTATGGATGTCATTATACAGCAATATTGTCCATGATGAAGGCCTGGAGGCACTGAGGCACTATTTCAAGTCAATTCTCCTTTAAAGTACTTATTCCCCATTACAATGACATACAATCTGTTTATGCACTTACTCTAGAACAGTTTGAAACATTTGGCAATCATTTTTGAAGATTTTGCCAAAATATATGTACGCCCTCATTCTCTGACTTCTTGAAAGCTCCAATTTCTATTGAACTAAAATCCTAAAAGGCTTATTCTGATATCCCCAACCACCAACTGCCTCCTTTTACGGTAAATCTGTTCAGCTGTATTAAGCTAAACCGACTCAAACTGATAAGATGATATGTTGCCTGCACCAGTTGCTGTCAATATCTCTAACAGGGAAACGCAAGCGTCAGAATAGATAGTAGCCATCTTTGATATCCCTAGCGGCTAGAAGCTAGCAGAGTCGGACTGATCAACAACTGATCTGGGCAAGGTAGAAAACGGAAGCTATCGGAATCTACCTTAATTTAATAAAAAATGAAACGTGACGTGTTAGTTGGTACATTCTCTATTTGACACTCAATTGGCAGTCCTTCTCTCTGCTGTTTTTATCACATACTTTTCATGTTTCAACCAATAATTGAGAGAAAATGTTTTGATGAATTTAATTTGCTTGCTTCAAGATTGAGCCAATGAGCAAATGCAATGATATTAATAGGCATACATGAGACATGGGTGTTTGTGGTTTTTTTCTGATCAAAAAGAAAACTAGGAGACATCGAAAAAGCTAGGCAACAGATTATATAAGCAGAATTAATAATAGCAATAGGTTATTATATGCCTAGGCCTATTGGCAGATCCAACTTATCACGTCAAACACTTGTAACAACATACATTGTCCTGCGGTCTATACACATTAAATTAACTTGGAGAAAGGATTATATTCTGAAGAGTCAAATTTGCATTTATGTTAGCCTGCTCAGTAGTTTGTGTGGATGGGAACATTGTGCAAGCTATAGCTTTTAGAAAATATCTGCAGCAACAAAACTTTAGTTAATTACTACTAGAGCTAAATTGATTTGGCATTTAGCAACCTCTCAAAATCAATGCAACATTATCTTTACAAGAAAGAAAACGGTTAGAGAGCCGCCAGACTGGCAGGCCGGGACTACATTTTCCTATTTAACTTCCCAGCTAACATTAGCTTATTAGTGACGCTGGTTCAGGAAATGTCAACAATGCAATGCGTTGTTGCACCTTGCTTGGTTAATAGTTTCTTTCCCACAGTCATTAATCCGGGTGTTGCCAAACTTTGGGTCTGGACCCAACCTCGGGTCACTTGATATTCTTATGGGGTAGTGGGAGATCTATTATAAGCTGCAGTTATTTTATGATGCATTTTCTATAGAATGATGATATGTAAAGGGCCCTTGTATATCAACAGTGATTTATACCAACTATAGATTCAAAGCCATAAGAAAACTAGTACTTAGCACTTTACTGGTATATAAAGATATAATGGAACAAAGCTGTTTATTCAACTACAGACACAGATGTCATTAAAACAATGTTTTAATTAATAATACCAGTTGCAAAACAAAATGTATGAAGTTGGGGTCGCATGAATTTTCTGACCATGGGTAGTTTACGGATCAAAACATCTTGATGTTTTACGGATAAAAACATCAAAACTGTCCAATGCATTCATTTATTCTGCTACACACTACACACCAACCAGCAGGTTTTCTACTCTTTTTTTTTTCTAAATGGAGATTTTAAAGGTTGGGTATGGGATTTGCGAAACGCCAGCAGATTTTGAAAATACACAACTCAAATGGTCCTACCCCCTCTCCTTCAACGCTGACTCTGACTCCACCCATTCCAAGTACCTGGACACGCAATCATGCACGAGCGCGAACACAGATGCGCGAGAGCGAGCCAGGCTAGCGTAGGTTTTCGTTAAACAACATGGCAACATTAAAAAAACAACATGGGGATGGTGGCCTCTTGTCTGCCATGGAAATTGTCTTCTACTGCTAGGTCCAAATGTGGATTAACTAGTTCCAGAAGCTACCGCAGGATAACAACAAACAGGATCTTGCTCTGGGTCACGAGTACTGCACGAAGGGGTCGCGCGCGGGGCGCGGGGGAGGGGGAGTGCAGTACGACCGTTTGATTGACGTACTGTCCAATGAAACTCGGTGGCTCTGGAAATCATTGGCTGGAGTTTTTCGAGCCCTGCCCGTTCCACAGATGATTGACTTGTTTAATTTTCATGTCAGTACTTCTAACTCAGTGGCTGTAAGTGGGTTATGATAAGGATTTCAAGTAATTCTGCAAAAATGGCCAAAAAAGCGAATTCCATACCCAACCTTTAATGATTGTGCTCTAAAATGCAAGCCTTTTGGGTCAAAGCATTACATTTACGCATCTATTAAAATGCGTATTTACTGTCTGCTAATTTGATTGTGGTTGGTGTTGGCCTAAACAATCATCAACGGTCAACTATTTTGACTGTCTTTGAACTACCATCATCACAATTCAACCAGAATGCTTGCTTATGACAAATAATCAAACATAAACCATCACTGATCATTGACCAGTTTGACAATAGTTACTGCATCAAACAAGACATAAAGGCTCAAACAAGTTTTTGATTGTGTAATGAAAGGGCAGTTGTTGTGTCAAAGAAGAACAGTTAAAAAGGGTTGAATTCCAAAACCGATTTAAACAGTGTTATGACGTGCAAAGTTTCTATGGATTACCACAAGTATGCATGATGTCTCGAGTTCAGGTTAGTTATTTATTTAATTCCTCAGCTCGTGCACACGTTGTCAACCCTGTGAACCCATACGAACAGGTCCTGCTTAAAGCAGTACTCAACATTTCAAACAACAGTCATATTAGTCTCATGTGGTCCAACTGAAAACAATGTCTCATTTGAAGCTCAGTTTCTGGAGCCCAAAGAATCCAATGCCAATGCCCTCTGTCCGACCACGTTCCATCCCTCACTTCTGCCACTACTCTCTCAGCCAGTACCAACCAATAACACAATGACAGTATTACCAACATCTGTTACATGCCGTGGAATGACGTATAACCATTTATCTACAGCAGTGATTACAATCAAACTGCAATGGAAAATACTGAACAATGGAAACAACGCAATAATAACAAGAAATAAAATGAGTGTGTGTGTTACATTATCATTATACCAACTATACCATGAATGCCCTCCTGCTGTCCGTCAAGCTGTCATGTAGAGTGATTCAGAGAACGGGGCTTGGGATGAGGTCACTCGCTGTGACATGGCCCATTAACAAACCAGTTTGTCAAATGTTCATCTTAAATCATGAGAGTATTATGTATAGGGACATGTTTGGATGTATGTGTGTGTTTATGTGTCTGTGTGTGTGTGTGTGTGTGTGTGTGTGTGTGTGTGTGTGTGTGTGTGTGTGTGTGTGTGTGTGTGTGTGTGTGTGTGTGTGTGTGTGTGTGTGTGTGTGTGTGTGTGTGTGTGTGTGTGTGTGTGTGCGCGTGTATGGGTGTGGGTGGGTGTGTGCTTGCATGAATGTGTGTCTTCCTGTAATATACTTTTTCTATACATCTTTTCTCATGTCCTCCATTATATTGATATGATCCAAGATAATGTATGATTATAAATGCTTTCATGAATCTTCTGAAATAACCACTTGAGGCTTTGCAGCGAACCATCCATCAACACTGAAGGGTGCTGGTGTTCAATGGGCTGAGGAATGTTGCGCACCCAGGTAGACTTAAGAAGAAGTCATACTGACCTTTTGAAAAATTAGAGATGTACGCACATTGTGTAATGTTTGACAATATCTAAACGCCTGCCTTCCCTCACAGCAGAGGATCCGCACGTCGCTATTTTAGGGTGAGGCCTACAGACGGGGACAAGCGACAGGGGAAATCCACGGCGGCACCGGGCGATGATTTAGACGCGCACGTCAGCTCTTTACAACAGGGCCCGGGTCTTTTTATATGGCTTTGGAACGGAGGAGAATAAATAAGTTTATTCTACAGTGACCCATAAATAAACTAGTAAATTGATACCGGGGAGAACGAATAAAAAAGCACAGCGACCTTAAGACACATAGGGGCTAGCGTCTTAATCTATACTCCGAGTCCTTAATTAAAACAATTAACCTCCACCACCACCTTTGTGGCGCGTTGAAATGTTTAGAGGATAACCACTCGTTCTGGAGCTTCTTTCAGCTGCAATTAGTATTGAGGAATCGCACAAAAGGAATGGATCTGCATCTTTTGGCTTGTTCTAACTACATGGAGAACATTGTCAACACGTCCAGCTTCAACTGAAATCAGCAGAGAAATTCTCTGCTCAATATACCCTCAATCTAGTGAGCAGAGAATATTTCTTTGGACATTGACAGAAAACATTGGCGACTCTTAATGTATATTTAGCACCATGGCTCATGGCTGCTGAGTGCCTCATATGTTCCAATTCATTAAACCCTGCTGGTCTATTTCACTGTCAAATTGAGTCAAACCAGACTGTATCTCTCGTCTGTCGAGCTAATATACAGAATTAATTCCCTATAGAGGGATTATGTCCCAAAATATACCTATAGGCTATATATTTATACGACTGCCATTCCTTATCTCACACACACACACGCACACACACGCACACACACACACGCACACACGCACGCACGCACGCACGCACACACACACACACACACACACACACACACACACACACACACACACACACACACACACACACACACACACACACACTTGTTTGTTGTTGTTGAAAGCATTTATAATCATACAAACACTTGTTTTTGTGTGTGTATGTGTGTGTGCGTGCGTGTGTGTGTGTGTGTGTGTGTGTGTGTGTGTGTGTGTGTGTGTGTGTGTGTGTGTGTGTGTGTGTGTGTGTGTGTGTGTGTGTGTGTGTGTGTGTGTGTGTGTGTGTGTGTGTGTGTGTGTGTGTGTGTGTGTGTGGTGTGTTTGTGTATGGGGTTATAAGGAGATGCAGTATACAAGTATACACACACCCGAGGTCTGTTGTAAACTAACGCAGCTTGGACGCTCCATAAATGCCCTTGAAAAAACTGAATTCCCGGTCGTCCACATGATAGAGGCTGATCTGTTTCAGATCACATGTTGGTTGTTTTGATCCTGGATCCTGGTGACTCTCCGGATGTGTGACAGGCGCTACAGTCAAACGGTCTCACTCCACTGATTCCCAAATCACACAACTAATAAATAACCCAAATAAAGCTATTCAAAGAATAAGAAAAAAACTGTGTGTGATCGAGGGGGACACTCACCGGAACAGTTCCAGCCGGTGGGCGTCTGGCAGTCGCTCAGGGAGGACGGGAAGGCGCACAGCTGCTCCACAGGTAAACTGGCGAGGACGGAGAACAGGGTGATCCACACCCAGCTCCCCGCCGTCCGCCGCCACCGCCGCAGCGCGCGAGGCTCCCCGGGGGGAGACTCCGCCGCCGTGAGCAGACCCATGGCTCACTGGCCCCGACGGCAGGACAGCCGGGCCAGGCGGGAAGAGGACGAGGAAGAGGTGGAGGCGGCGGAGAAGAAGGAGAGGGAGAATAAGACGTAGTCGTGCACTGTCAACTCCGATTGCGATCCCGACGCGGGCAGTTCCAGCAACGGGGTGACGACTAGAGACGGAGAGAGGAGCATTTTCCGCGCGAGAATGCGTGCCCCATGAGGTGCCGTCCTGTGCTGGCCCGGGAACGGGGGGTTCCGCCCGATCCTAGATGAGACCGCCGCGATAGAAAAAGACAAGAAGAACGGTGAAGAACGCGTCCGAGTTCCAAGGAGCAGGGTTGTGTTGGTGGTAGTTTCTTTTTTTTTGAGCGATGGAGGAGGTTTGTGAGGGATGGAGTAGGGTGGAAAAGTTAGCCGGGATAGAGCGAGGGGAGAACGGGCAGGGAAGGTGAGGCTAAACACAGCTGGGAGGAGGATGCTCTCGGAGGAGGAGGAGGTGGAGAAGGAGGAGGAGGAGGAGGAGGAGAGGAAGGAGCGGTAGGAGGAGAGGAGGAAAATCAAACAGAAAAGGGGTATAACGGAGGGAGGAGTGGAGTACTGTTAAACTGAAATAATTTGAACCCAAAAAATAGACCCCGCGACAGGCTGTGCAGACGGAGGCGCTGCGGATGCGTCTGTAATGGTAATATCCACTCCGAGCTCACTGGACGAGCGCGCGGTCCGCTGGCGGTGCGCTGCGTTCGGAGGCGCGGCGTGGTTTGTGTTCTGCGCTCCCGTTCTCCCCGTTTCTCCCGTTCTCCCGTTCTCCCTCCCTTTGCGCGCGCTCTCTCTCTCTTTCTAGCTCCCTCTGCCAATCTGCCTCTCTCTCTCTCTCTCTTTCTAGCTCCCTCTGCCAATCTGCCTCTCTCTCTCTCTCTCTCTCTCTCTCTCTCTCTCTCTCTCTCTCTCCTCTCTCTCTCTCTCTCCTCTCTCGCTCTCCCTCTCTCTCTCTCTCTCTCTCTCTCTCTCTCTCTCTCTCTCTCTCTCTCTCTCTCTCTCTCTCTCTCTCTCTCTCTCTCTCTCTCTCTCTCTCCTGTCTGGCTTCCACCTCTCTTGTTCACACGTCCATACAGCAGTTGAGAACCAGCAGCTGGTTTCTATAGCGTGTGGTCATGTGGTGAGAATAAGAAAGAAAAAAAGATATAACGGAAAGAAAGGGAGGGACAATCATAATTGAAGTTATCTTATTATAGGCGGGAGGGAGCGCGAGATTGAAAGATAATCGCTCAAAGCTCTCCGCTGCGCGCGTGACGGCGGCACCACCGGCGGAAGCGCCGCTGTGGTGATTGGCCAAGAGGCTTTAACGCGGCTGCGCGCATCGATACGGTCTGGCTCTGGTCGAGGCGGGAAAGACTGATTGCTCGGCTCTCTCAAACCCTCTCTAATGATTCTCTTCACCAGTTCTCTTTCTCCGAGGCTCTTCAACGAAGGAGACCTCAAAGCGGTCCGCGCAACCGCGGTATCCCGGTAGACATTCCCTACTTGTGTTGTCCTTCAGCCGCGCGTTAACTCGGCAAGAAAGGCGGTCGGTTGGACGCGTGCACGGCCATGAGAGCCATATTGGGGCCTTCAAAGTACCACGCGTTAGATAAATGAAAAGGGGTCAAGTTTAAACATGGGGTTTGGGTACACTGTGTCTTTGAACTAAGAACATTAAAAGTCATGGACAAGGGGAAGCCCGCGCTCGAGCTCGAACCCGAGACAAAGGGGCGAGTGTTCCGGAGCCTCGCCTGGCTAAATGCGGCGTTACAACTCAGCCAAGGGTCCCTGACCCTGTGATGAAGCGGTGCAGCTCTTAACAAGCACAGCCTTTATTTTTCTCCAATACAGAAGGGATCATGCTAACATGATAATAATCTCTCATATGTGTATAGCCAAATGGACATCTAAACACATACACATCGTACAATCTAAACTCAACTGTTGTTATTACATAATTACTGTTCACTGTCACACATAGTCACACGCACACACGCACACGCACGCGCACACACACACACACACACACACACACACACACACACACACACACACACACACACACACACACACACACACACACACACACACACACACACACACACACACACACACACACACACATCCATCTATATCTCACTGACTCTCAACATTGACTCTTTCTTTCACTCTGTCTCTCTCGCTCTCTCCCTCTCCATCTCTATAATATTCAGTTTTGTTTGATCTGAAACAATACCATACATTTGATTTAATCGGTTTCCATAAATCCTTTTGGATCCCATTAGAAACGTCATTGTCTTCAACTGTGACAGTTAACTATGTTTGAAAGGGAGTGATACGTAAAAATTAATTAAAAACATAAAAATGTGCAACCAGTCTAGAATAAAAGTGCATTGAGGTTTTTCTCAAAAGTGACAAGCAAAAGTCCCCTGATCCGTGACTACCTCCGAAAAGGTCTGGGGTTCAATCCCCAATGTGGCTTTGAATAAAAGTAAGAATAACAACTGTCCAAAAAATACTTATAGTAATTGGGTCTGGCATTGTTTGATAATTCTACTGGAGGGCAAAACATTTTAATTAGGTTAAGCTGTTTGACTCCAAGCCAAAAGGTTGTGAGTTTAAACCCCAGTGTCCAATCTGCCCAGGTACCTTGAGCTAGACAATTAACCCCTACCTTCTCAATAATGCATTTAACATAATAACTGCCTGGTGCTTTGATGTATTTGCTTAACTATTAAATACTAAAAATTAGTTAAAAATAAATGTAACTATCACATGAATCATGTTGGTCAGAGAAAGAGACCTTTGATTTGTCTATTTTGGTTCCACTTATAGTCAAAGGAACAGTGTGAGACAGTGGGTCTCTACATTCTACATGTAATCAAATCAAGCACCGATGTGATCCTAAAGTGTGCAGTACTCTGCGTTTTGAGGTCTGTTTGGATCTAGGTCGCAATGTCTTACTTCGTTGCCGTCTATGCTAATTTCGTTTACGAGTACAGAGTGTGCATTCACACACCAGTAGATTTGATTAACATTGGATACTGCATTCACTATGTGTTGGGGATAAAGAAAAAAAAGTATGCGCTTTCGGCTTTCTTCTTTATCCAGTGTGGCGACCGAACAGCACTTTGTGATGACGTCACATTTTGTGTAACGCTGATTGGCTGAAGGGACTCCCGCCCGCTGAAATCGATTTGGGCTGCTAGAGGTCCAGACTGATCCTTGGAGCGAAACAAAATATGAAGTCACATGCCCAGGTAATAGCTCCAGGCTGGGCAAAAGTAGCCTTTGAACAAGACGAATCGGCAGGCTCCTGTTTATTTGCTCTGGCAGTCGGTCTTATCCCCCTCAGGTTCAAACAGATTTTTAGATGGCATGGCCCGGGTAAAGCCAATCACAAGTGTTTATCTAATATGGCGGGTTTGATAATGTTGCCGGAGAAGCTCTGTGTTTCAATTTCGTAAACGGATTGACTAAGGACTGAAATTTAGTATCAATGGAGCAAATAGCTTCAGTAGAATAGTTAAATAGTGCAGGTTTAATATGTTCTCTTAAGACATATTAAGATAAAAAAAAAAAGACCCTAGTTTGTTTTACGAGGACATACCAAAATACCAACCCAGTCGCCAAGAAAAAACGTCAGTGGTGTACGTTTCCATGAACACTGGATACGTAGCATTTCAACGTAAAAAATAGCGTGTTATACCTACAGTATCCACGTGTGCCGCTGTGGAGGCGGGTTTCGGGGTTTGGGTTTCACGGCTTTCGCGGCAAATTGTGGACACGATTGTTTAGGGGGATGGGGGGGGAGACTGTTGTTGACCGGGGAGGGGGGGGGGGACGACGACACACGATTGTGGGGGGGGGGGGGGGGGGGGGGGGGGACGACACGTTAGTTGAAGGGGGGGGGGGGGGGGACGACACGTTTGTTGAGGGGGGGGGGAGACACGTTTGTAGGGGGGGGGCACGCTCGACAACGAGAGTTGGTTTTTATTGAACGCTCGACAACGAGAGTTGGTTTTTATTGAACGAGACTTCAACACGGAACAGCTGCTCGAAACGATGGTCACGTCACTCTCGGTGACGGTTGTCGACAATAATGAACACACGAACAATGTTAATAGAACAACACACAACCACATAACATCCCGAACCCATTAACCCCACTTAATCCTAACAACAAAACAAGTTAACAAAAGCCCCATTTGTCAACTGAGAACCCCAATTCCCAGAATCCCCCGCGGCTCCGGAACACGGCGTAACTTATATTAATCTTTATTATCTGAATGGGAAATGCAATATTTTAGGACAGATACACCATTAAACGCGTTTCTAATGACATTTCTAGCGAGAAATGTACATTTTCCTTACATAATCTTCAGTCAGTGAATGTGTATGATCTTTATTAATCTTTATTATCTGAATGGGAAATGCAATATTTTAGGACCGATTCACCGTTAAACGTGTTTCTAACAACATTTCTAGCGAGAAATATACTTTTTAATTGCATAATCTTCAGTCAGTGATTGTGTCTGATCTTTAGTTTTATAGTTATTAGGAGTTGATCGGCTCGCTCGCATGTTTCAACGACGTCAGGTTGCTTTCGCTAAACTAGCAGCTCACGTGCTTCCTGCGTTTGTGTTATTAAACTGTTACTTTATGTAACTTTTAATGATATCATCTTGTTAGAAACACGTATATCTGAGAGCCAACCCAGTCGCCAAAATCATACCTACGTTGACAGTGTACGTTTCGTGAACACTGGATTACGTCGCATTTCAACATAAAATAGCGTGTTATACACACACACACACGCACGCACATGCACAGACACACACACACAAGCACACACACGCACGCACAGACACAGACACAGACACACACACACACACACACACACACACACGCGCACACACGCACACACGCACACGGTGCATTTCGCTGCTAAAACAACAACAAAAAATATTCCCTCAAATATTATTACTTTCAAAACGTTGGCCAAAATGGCCAATAATATCTTTTTTTTTTGGGATGCATCTAGGACATTTTGGGTGGATTTTGAACGGTATGTGGGGGGCACGTTTTTTGCAGGACCTGGCAACCCTGTGCTGTTGCCCGAGATCTGGGTCCACCCCGGCGTGGTGCCGTCTCCTTTTGACCTTTTGACCCCAGACTTCTGGGGGAATAGCTGAATCAATTCATTAGTCAATCAGAAGCATGTAAATATCTTTCCGGTGGGGTAAGAGGACGAACAAGGTGTCCTTTAACATCTACGCTTCCAGGCGATTGCAACGGTGCCACACATGAGCATATTCGAACATGTTTAATGGTAGTAATTAGCTGTCGAAATTGGAGGCCTTAATCAATACTGAGCAGCTATTGATTTGCTTCCCGATAAAGATTTGTCACAAATGACATGTTATTTAGCATCTACACGTTGAGCTGAGTCCAATGACACCAAGAACGACACTCTAGCTAATGGTAACATGTATTTTACATGGTACACCTAGGTCTAGGACATGATCTCGGTGTAGCAAGAGGCCGAGCTTGATCTCATTGGACTCAGCTTAACGTGTAGATGCTAATTAACATGTAATTTGTCAAAAATCTCCATCGGGAAGCAAATCTATAGCTGGTCATTATTGATAAAGGCCTCCAAAATCGACAGCTAATTACTACCCCGAAACATATTCAAATATGATCATGTGTGGCACTGTTGCAATCGTCTCGAAACGTAGATGTCAAAGGACACCTTGTTTGCTCTGTTGCACGACCGGGAACATATTTTCATACTTCTAATGGATTGATTCATATTTTAAGGTTCTCGGAGTGAGACTTTAAGTGGCTGCAGCAGAAGTGTTGAGACGAAAGATGATATCAAGAGATTTATAGAATATTCCCATTCACATTATGATTCTTCGTCGTAACATCCGACCAAACATCCTTTACATTCACAGAGCGAAGATTATGAAAGTCCAGGCTCAGCAAGTGCTCCATCTCGTTGCACCTGCACCCAGCGGCTCGCTTGCAAGATTTTGGCCTGAAGTTCTTCCCAGACCTATACCCTAACAGTCCAATATGCATATCTGAGAATCAGGCCTCTCTTCAATAATGACAAAATGTAATGAGAGAAATACAGATTCACTTTTTGTTATCTCATAAGCGGCGTGGTGCCGGCTCCTTTTGACCTTTTGACCCCAGACTTCAAAGACGTGGCCACAGGCCAGCGGTGTCTACACACATTAAGCCACAAATGTACACCTCCATCACGCAAAAAATGGGGCCTAGAAACTAACCTCTGTCTTATATACATTGACTGTACTGTTGGAGGTCACGCCCCTTTTCCAGCCTTTTCGAGATAGCTAGGGATGCTAAAATGTTGACACACATTTCCCGGGGCACCGAGAACGACATATGCAAGATTTGTAGTTCTAGCCCATAGAGAAAAAAAGTTTTCCCAAATGGACTGTCATTTGGACAAAGCCCCTTCAGAAGTGTTGCCTGCGAGACCTAATGGTTCAGAATGTGGTGGAAAAAAAGTTTTTGAGATAGGAAGGTCCTACCGCCCTGAAATTTGAATACCATATTCTAGGGCCTAACTGGGACCCCCGCACCGAAACTTGGCCCGGTCGGACCCCGAGGGCAGGAAGGGGGGGCCTGCCCTCAGGGTCTGACCGGGCCAAGTCTCGGGCAGGAAGGGCCCCCCCTTCCTCCCCTCGGGGTCCGACCGGGCCAAGTTTCGGTGCGGAGGTCCCAGTTAGGCCCTAGAATAAGGTATTAAAATTTCAGGGCGGTAGGACCTTCCTATCTCCAAAACTGTTTTTCCACCACATTCTGAACCATTAGGTCTTGCAGGCTACACTTCTGAGGGGCTTTGTCCAAATGACACTCCATTTGGGAAAACTTTTTTTCTCTAAGGGCTAGAACTCCAAATCTCGGATATGTCGTACACGGGGCCCCGGGAAATGTGTGTAAACATTTTAGCATCCCTAGCTATCTCGAAAAGGTCGGCAAAGGGGCGTGACCTCCAACAGTACAGTAAATGTACATAAGACAGAGGTTAGTTTCTAGTCCCCATTTTTTGTGGGATGGAGGTGTACATTTGTGGCTAAAGGTGTGTAGACACAGCTGGCCTGTGGCCACGTTTTTGAAGTCGGGGGTCAAAAGGTCAAAAGGAGCCGGCACCACGCCGCTTATGAGATAACAAAAAGTTAATGTGTGTTTCTCTCATAACTTTATGTCATTATTAAAGAGAGGCCTGATTCTCAGATATGCATGTTGGATGGCTAGGGTGTTGGTCTGGGAAGAACTTCAGGCCAAAATCTTGCAAGCGAGCCGCTGGGTGCAGGTGCAACGAGATGGAGCACTTGCTGAGCCTGGACTTTCATAATCTTCGCTCTGTGAATGTGAAGGATGTTTGGTCGGATGTTACGACGAAGAATCATAATGTGAACGGGAATATTCTATAAATCTCTTGATATCATCTTTCGTCTCAACACTTCTGCTGCAGCCACTTAAAGTCTCACTCCGAGAACCTTAAAATATGAATCAATCCATTAGAAGTATGAAAATATGTTCCCGGTGGTGCAACAGAGCAAACAAGGTGTCCTTTGACATCTACGTTTCGAGACGATTGCAACAGTGCCACACATGATCATATTTGAATATGTTTTGGGTTAGTAATTAGCTGTCGATTTTGGAGGCCTTTATCAATAATGACCAGCTATAGATTTGCTTCCCGATGGAGATTTTTGACAAATTACATGTTAATTAGCATCTACACGTTAAGCTGAGTCCAATGAGATCAAGCTCGGCCTCTTGCTACACCGAGATCATGTCCTAGACCTAGGTGTACCATGTAAAATACATGTTACCATTAGCTAGAGTGTCGTTCTTGGTGTCATTGGACTCAGCTCAACGTGTAGATGCTAAATAACATGTCATTTGTGACAAATCTTTATCGGGAAGCAAATCAATAGCTGCTCAGTATTGATTAAGGCCTCCAATTTCGACAGCTAATTACTACCATTAAACATGTTCGAATATGCTCATGTGTGGCACCGTTGCAATCGCCTGGAAGCGTAGATGTTGAAAGACACCTTGTTCGTCTTGTTTCTTACCCCACCGGAAAGATATTTACATGCTTCTGATTGACTAATGAATTGATTCAGCTATTCCCCCAGAAGTCTGGGCTCAAAAGGTCAAAAGGAGACAGCACCACGCCGGGGTGGATCCAGATCTCGGGCAACAGCGCAGGGTTGCCAGGTCCTGCAAAAAACGTGCCCCCCACATACCGTTCAAAATCCACCCAAAATGTCCTAGAAGCATCCCAAAAAAAAAAGATATTATTGGCCATTTTGGCCAACGTTTTGAAAGTAATAATATTTGAGGGAATATTTTTTTGTTGTTGTTTTAGCAGCGAAATGCACCGTGTGCGTGTGTGCGTGTGTGTGTGTGTGTGTGTGTGTGTGTCTGTGTCTGTGTCTGTGTGTCTGTGCGTGCGTGTGTGTGCTTGTGTGTGCTTGTGTGTGTGTGTGTCTGACTGTGCATGTGCGTGCGTGTGTGTGTGTGTATAACACGCTATTTTATGTTGAAATGCGACGTAATCCAGTGTTCACGAAACGTACACTGTCAACGTAGGTATGTTTTTGGCGACTGGGTTGGCTCTCAGATATACGTGTTTCTAACAAGATGATATCATTAAAAGTTACATAAAGTAACAGTTTAATAACACAAACGCAGGAAGCACGTGAGCTGCTAGTTTAGCGAAAGCAACCTGACGTCGTTGAAACATGCGAGCGAGCCGATCAACTCCTAATAACTATAAAACTAAAGATCAGACACAATCACTGACTGAAGATTATGCAATTAAAAAGTATATTTCTCGCTAGAAATGTTATTAGAAACACGTTTAACGGTGAATCGGTCCTAAAATATTGCATTTCCCATTCAGATAATAAAGATTAATAAAGATCATACACATTCACTGACTGAAGATTATGTAAGGAAAATGTACATTTCTCGCTAGAAATGTCATTAGAAACGCGTTTAATGGTGTATCTGTCCTAAAATATTGCATTTCCCATTCAGATAATAAAGATTAATATAAGCTACGCCGTGTTCCGGAGCCGCGGGGTATTCTGGGAATTGGGGTTCTCAGTTGACAAATGGGGCTTTTGTTAACTTGTTTTGTTGTTAGGATTAAGTGGGGTTAATGGGTTCGGGATGTTATGTGGTTGTGTGTTGTTCTATTAACATTGTCCGTGTGTTCATTATTGTCGACACCGTCACCGAGAGTGACGTGACCATCGTTTCGCGCAGCTGTTCCGTGTTGAAGTCTCGTTCAATAAAAACCAACTCTCGTTGTCGAGCGTTCAATAAAAACCAACTCTCGTTGTCGAGCGTGCCCCCCCCCCCTACAAACATGTCTCCCCCCCCCTCAACAAACGTGTCCCCCCCCCCCCTTCAACTAACGTGTCGTCGTCGTCGTCCCCACAATCGTGTGTCCCCCCCCCCCTCAACAAACGTGTCTCCCCCCCCCCTCAACAAACGTGTCTCCCCCCCCCCCCCCCTCCCCGGTCAACAACAGTCTCCCCCCCCCCCCCCCCTAAACAATCGTGTCCACAATTTGCCGCGAAAGCCGTGAAACCCAAACCCCGAAACCCGCCTCCACAGCGGCACACGTGGATACTGTAGGTATAACACGCTATTTTTTACGTTGAAATGCTACGTATCCAGTGTTCATGGAAACGTACACCACTGACGTTTTTTCTTGGCGACTGGGTTGCAAAATACATTTAGACATACCTTGATGTTTTATAGCTGGCTTGGTGCTAATGCCAAGTTAACATTATCTGTAAGCCGAATCTCTGAAATGGTGACTTGTTATGAGCCTCAGAAAGTGTTGTGTTAAAGCAACCCAAAAACAACAACCGTGAGGTTTAATGCTGGGTGCTGAACTAGGTTTAGGGTTAAGCCACTGTGTAGCCTTCCCTGGCAGAGCAGGCATTAACAATGCCGGGGGTTGGGGGTTAAATTCCCACTGGCAGAAACCCATTCTAATAATGCACTGCTCTATAATAATGCACTCATGGCCATGTAAGACTCTTTGGCTAAAAGCGTCAACCGAACTGTTTATTTTATCGAATGTTTTATTTATGTAGGTTGTAGCAGCCTAAAAGTTAAGCAAAGCTGAGATGATGAGATGATGTTTGTCGTTTTTCTACTTCCCACACTTCACGCATCCTGGTTCCCTGGTGCTCGTACACTCAGTTGCACCCCCATTTAAAGCTCTGCGCTCAAGTCGAGAGTCCATCTCTATGGTCAGACCCAGTGGCTTCCAACATGCAAATCTTACAATCCACCACCGAGACCCTTTATTTTTCTTCTTCTCTTTTCCTTTTTTCAAATGTTCTTGCTGTCAGATACACACATCCTGTTTTGAAATGATGAATTTCCATCGTGGTGCATTAGTGTGTGTGAACAGCAGAGCCCGTATCGGTGACAGTCTTGCAGGCATTCTGGTGGAGGGAGGTCAGCCTCCATCTCCTGCTGCCCAGGGCTAAGGGGCTAATTACGTTTCTGACTCGCTGAAATGCACACCGTCTCCTGAGAGAGCATTCTAGAATATTCCAGAATAACTCTTGCTCCGATATCGCATATCAGATGATTGATTATTTCTGGTGAGCTTGTAATTACTCTAATGTGATGATTTTATAAGGTCTGGCACGTTCCTGGGGAGATGGCTGCTTCGTCAGTGTAGATCAGCCATGGCAATGTTGGAATGGTCAAAGGTTAAAGTGCACTAACAAGTGCATAGCACTTTTGGAGCGTGTGCCAGCGTTTGTATGGATATGTGCTGAGGTTAATTAAGTGTGTGTATGTGTGTGTGTGTGTGTGTGTGTGTGTGTGTGTGTGTGTGTGTGTGTGTGTGTGTGTGTGTGTGTGTGTGTCTGTGTGTGTGTGTGCGTGTGTGTGTGTGTGTGTGGGGGGGGGGGTAGAACAAGCTTTTACTTGCCAAGCCATTCTTTGGATACTTTTCCCACCATTGCTCAATGTTTCTAGAGACAGAATGTCTACTAATAAAAATGAATCAAGCATAAATGTCCACTATGTAAACCAACCGGCTTAAAATTATCCTGCCAAATCCGTTACCGTTGGTATTATGTGAGTCAGATCATGTCAGAGTTTATATCCCTGCCTGTTGACTTTACTTCATTCAACCTAGTAAAGTTCTGTCTTTTCATATCAACAACAAAGTATTGTAAGCATGCTCTATTGCTTATATAGCAGTAGAAGATCAGTAAAACCTTGGGCTCTGACTTTGACTAATGCAAACAACATATATATTGGGATGCTGCTCGTTTGTTTATTGAATTGCTTGTTTGTTTGTTAGTTTGTAGTGTGTACGCTAGCTTCAATCAGCAGCTCTCTCTCTTTCACTTTCTTCTCTCTAGATATCCATCAAGCAACCCCAGCCTGGAGGAGGTGAGCTGGCCAAGACTCTATTTCAGGCAGCTGCATTTCCACGTTAACTGTTTATATGTAGGCTATTCAGAATTCAGGGATTGGAAGAATTTTTAGTTTGAGATACCAAGCATACACTAATCTCAGTTCAGTTACCATGGCCACTCATGCTGTGAGCTTAACCTGGAGCAAACCTGCTAGATAGCAGGTTAGCTCCGAGATAACAGCGCCCACGGCTGGAATTCTAATTTGATTTAGATAATGGCAAGGAACCACTTGATATGGTCACATCCAAAACCATTGCTCTTAAGATACATCGTTTTCTTAATGAAACATTTGCTATGCAATATCAAAAAAGGAAAAACTCTCTTGAAACCTGTTAAGGTATGTGAAAGCCTTTGACAGTGTAATAACATTTAATGAAATCCTAATGATAAGTCAAAATTGTACCAATGTAGTTGAGGTCATGGAAAATAATCATAACCCAATTATAATGTTCTTGTGACAGCCAATGTCCTAACCAACCACATGTGACAGTTAAATGTAAGTTATCACATGAAGCTAAATCGTTGTTTTTATTTGTATAATGAGGCCTTCGATGGCATGTTCATGACAGGTCATGTTGTCTTGGTTAATGTTAAGTTGTCAAAACAAAGTAATAAACATGTTGTAATGTCTTGGTTAGTGCCAAGTTGTCTTAGCAAAGACATTAGCCCCCTTAATACAGACTGTTATAGCCAGGAATGTTCCAGGGTGTTCACCTGCCCTTCTGTATAAATGATACACAAACGCTGAATCGACGTCTGTGCATAAAGGATGGACCGGCATGCAGGGACAGGGGTGTGACGCGATTAAGTGTTGTCATGTGTCTCTCTTTCATTTCTCCTCCATCGTATTTCTGATTGCACATCGAACATGAACATGTTGCTTGCACGAATCAGCCATTCTTACGTTAGGCATCATGAACATGTTCATCAACATGTCATTATGATGAGCAACGTTTCTTGTGTTTGAAGAGTGCATACTAGCCGTACATATATGTGCACGGCAACCAAAATAACGCTAAGGATGCTCAGTCCACAAGCCATTTTTGTTTAGAAAAAGCACATCCTTTTTACGTCACACTAGAATCGCTGTTGTGTAAACCATTGCGTCTCTGATTCTAGGACTTCGATGGCGTGCCAAAAGGCGATTGGTTGCAATATCGCAGGTCATGTTGTTTTTGTTAATGTCAAGTTATCTTAACATAGACACCTGAAACAATGCCATCTTTGCAATACAAATGACATATTTAGGCAATTTGGAGAAACCAGCCAGAGTAGGATCGTTTTTTCAGTATCATGCCCATAAAATGTCACTCCTCTTTTCAGGTATCCCTCCAAAGCCGCTCCCCCTAAACACGTGACTAGCTTGCTAGCTTTAACAATAGGTCGGCCTTGTCCTGTGGAAGATGCCAGTCCTTTGCATTGGGTGCAGATACCGTGTTCA
>NC_079431.1:17532776-17537776 GCF_026213295.1 Gadus chalcogrammus
TTTTAGATAATATTATCAACTTCATAGTCCTATTACCATTGCATTGCCATTAGCACAATGGTAATACAATACAATAAACAATCATTTCTATAAAAAGTCCCTTAGAAAACTTTAAAATCAAAACCCATTAAGTAGCAAACAACGTTTTCGTTAGCTCACTAACTCACGAATACCACCATCACTTTATTGAATAGGGTATTCTGCGCAGAAGCAATAATAACATAGCAGGTTATCATCCAGTAACCATTAAAGCCGTCATAACTGATCCATAACAGCAGGATCAGAGAGGATGAGGGGTGAGTCTTCACAAACAACAAAGACGCTGAGGTCAACACACTTTCATGTATCTTCCGTATCACACCCTCATGCATGCATCAAATACACACACACACATACACACACACACACGCATGCACAAGCACATGCCGCGCACACACACACACACACACACACACACACACACACACACACACACACACACACACACACACACACACACACACACTGTGGTAACCCGCTACCCAAATGAGCCGGGTTCCACTGACAAAACTCGCATGGCGTAGGGTTTTTAGCCATGGCAGGCATTTATTAACAGTCAACTTAAATCAGAACAACCAAACTATGAAGGAGACGCGGTCTCTAGGGCCTCCGTGGGCCTCTAGGCTCTCTCTCTGCCACGAGCCCTTCCTTCCTGCACCCGACCCGTGCTGTGCTGTGCTGTGCTGTGCCTCCTTTTAAAATGGCTCCTCCGCTTTCGGCCAGGTGTCCCCCAATCACCCTGATTGGGGAGCCGAAAGGGCTGCTCTTCGTCGCCGGCTGGTGGGTGGGGGTGGTATACCCAGTCCTTAACAGTACCCCGGGCCCGTCCAGGCCGAGGTTTCCGTGGCGGGATGCCACAACACACACACACACACACACACACACACACACACACACACACACACACACACACACACACACACACACACACACACAAACAGGCAAACGCATAAACACAGACACACACACACAAACACAGTGTTTCGGATGATGAGCATACAGGTGGGCCATCGATGTGCATCCGCGGTGAACCCGGAGGTGACAGCAGGGTGGCGGGCGGCCCAGGGCCAAGCGCTCTGGGTTCAGGGAGACCACAGAGATGAGTGGGCTGCCAGAGAACCACAACGTGCCACGGATACACGATGAGCTGCGGAGCCATGCTACCTGCGGTCTGCCCGGATGAAAGAAAATGCAGGGAATAAAATCAATAAAAAGGGCCCCGCCGTTTTGTGGTATGTCCACCTCCTGGGGACCAAGGGCAGGTTCATAAGATGACCCCTTTAATGTCCCTGTTTTTTATAGTTTTGCATTCATTATTTTGATTAAATGTAGAAGACTGTATCACAGAGGTTTTATAGTAGGGGTGAAAACAGGTGTAGCTCATTAAGTTAATTATAGGTCTGTGGGCAGTCCAGTGCCCGTAATTTTCATCATGAGATGCACCTGTGTTCACCCCTGATATGACAAGCATAGACATATATACTGTATATAGATGTTATATTGGCTGCTTCAGCCTAATTGCCCGTGATACGTCAATGTCAGTTTTCAGGATAAAAAGCCCCTCAATGTTTACATTTCTCAAAGTATTTCAATGAGTCGTTTTATTCAAGGGTTTAAGATCTGCATGGAGTACAAAAGAAGAGTTCAATGACATGTACCTGAAATGAGTATCATATCAAATATTTATAATATGAATAAATATGAATACAAATAAAGACTCAATGAGATTAGAAAGCAGCTTCCCTAAATAAATGCATTAGTTAACAGTCTTGGCCTCGCCAATATGGCAGCGACGTAGATATATAGGATTCTAGGGCGAATGCAGGAGATGAACTTGTCGGAATAAAACTCTGCAATTGAGGCTTATTGTCCTCTAATCGTTTAACAATTGTTCTAGAGTTTAGTATTTCAACTCAGAGGACGGACAGGAAGAAATCACAGAGGGGTAGGGAATACAGAAAAGGTATAAAGAGCTTAAGTTTAAACTTTGAATACCTAATATGTAAGGTATTCAAATCGCTGTTTATAAAGAAGTTGAGTAATGAACGATAAGGTAACTAGCCCTTTATCTAAAGATGTAGGGTATATTATGATAGGGGCAGGATATAGAGCAGTGGCCAGGGTGTTGGAGTCCCGGTGAAATGTTCCTGGGTTCAAACACCAGTGTCTGCTCCCTCCAGGTGTCCTTGAACAAGATTCCATTCAACAGACAGCAAGCTCAAATGTGGACAAACAACAAGCATTAAAGATGCGTGAAGAAGGGAACAAACAAATACACACACACACACACACACACACACACACACACACACACACACACACACACACACACACACACACACACACACACACACACACACACACACACACACACACACACACACACACACACACACAGAATGCGTGATGCAGCAGAAGGTGAATTTCAGTACCGACTAAATCAATTACAAATAGACGACACCAGATGCCAATTAGTACATGATTCTTGACTCCCAAATGCTCTCTCATTGGACTGTTGGCTGTGGGAGAGTTGCAGTTTGATAAAATCGATTTTCTCCTTGAAAATGTATTATTAGCTGAATTGTTATGCCTCTTTGCTTGAACCCAGCGACAAAAAGTCAGTGGGTTTGTAAGTCGAAAAATTCCAATTAAAAAGATTAACAGGGTAGTTATAATTGAAATTTACTCCTCGAAACCTGGTAAATTAAGTGGAAAGTCCTAATTGTTTTGAGACAGAGCAGTGACTAAACTTTCCATGAAGCTCCTAAAACTTTTTGTTTTTAATTGTTTCAAGTGAATTCTAATTGAGTTAATATATTAATTTAAGCGAGCCACCAAACGTTTAATGGTTTTATAATAACAATGAGGCTAATTACCTGGTTTTTATTTGTATAAGTTGTATATGCATTTATCTTAACAAATCAGATTTAATCGACATTGGACTCAATACTTTTATGCAATTTCTTGCAAGATTTGTCATTCCAGATAGATCCATGGTTTCTGAGCTGCAGATGCTTCTATCCAAAGTGTCTTGCACTGATTTCAGGTACATAAGGTCCATACATTAAGGAGTAAGTGGGGGATGAGGTAATCTTGCTCCCCCCCACAACCCAATGGTCTCTGTCACCATCAACAACACACTTACTAAAGCTGTCGTTGATGCCTCCTTTAAAATGCTTCATCTTGGAGCGAAGCCTGCTCTATACCTTTGGGGCCTGCCCCGCTAAAGCAATGAAGCGGTCACTAAATCACGTACACATCATTAGAGCTAGCAGCTAACTCAGCTAATTACTTGGGGAGAGTTAATTTGGGTTCCTGGAGGGTTTGGCGAGACCCCCTTCGGGGATAAAAGGGGCTGGTAATTATAGTATTCTATTCAATGTTGTCCGGGAAGAATGGCCAAAAGAAGACAACACACAGTGGTGTGCTTGTGGCGGTGTAGTGGGTCCCTCAACGGAAAGTTCACTGAGTTCAACAAGGAAATAAACAAGGAAAAATGCTCAAGGGAGTACAAGCTGTTGACTTTCGATGATTTGAACAGGTCAATCCAGGAGGTGATCTTCAAAATCTCCATGTTTGTTCTGCATCGGAAAATAAAAGTTAAATAAATGATACTTTTAGAGCAGTACATATTTGTTGATATTAATTAATTCAATATGTTTATTATATCATGTATATTAAATGGTTATGTTAAAATGACAACTCTTACACTAAACTAAGTTGTAGAGGGAAGGTGTCCAGATGTTGATATGGTGTCTGTTGTTACAACTTATATCACTAGGGTTTTTTGGAAGTATGTCGTAAAACCAAAACAAAAAGTCCTCCCTGTGTAATAAATGCCTTGATTTAAGGAAGCTAAAAAGAACCCTGTATTGATTAATTTGTGTAAAAAAAAAACCTCTTAAATTATTAAAATCACTTTTCTACTTAGTCTAATATTGTCTTCATGTTTAAAGTCACAATGTTTTATATTGAGCCCCTCAAACTTTGTTGGTGGCAGACTTTCAGAATATATGTTTGGATTTTGTATTAACATAGTAAGACACAGTATCAAAGTAAGTGTACAATAACACCCTCACTGGCTATGCCAGTGTGTGACGTTGTAAGATTCTCGTAAACAAAGGGAGATGTACTAGCTGGCCAGACCGTACCTTATGCGCAGATAAATATCAGATATTGGATGGGGTTTTATTGAGAACATTATTGTAATCACTATCGATCGGCATTGAGTACAAATACTTACTGGTTATTTCAAGCTACGAGCTAGTTAAAATGTTACAAATGCAACTTTAATTGTTCCTCCGAAGCCTATTTATTTATTTATTTATTTTTTATCGATGAACATCAATAGAAGGGCAGGTGTAACAAAAGTCTGAGTCCTTAGATTCAAGCCTATGGACAATATGGTAGCAAATGCGATTTGTACATTGGCCCTTTCCGGCAAAAAAAAAAGGGAATGTTGGAAGAGCCTTTTTTCCACATGAACGACCCTGCACTGCAGGCTGCCCATGCACTAGGCATGCCCCTGCAGCTTCTCCATAGTTTATGGCACATATTGTGGATTGTTTTTTGACAAGCTTGGAAGCTCTGGCCAGAGAACTGAGCCGGGCAGGGCAAGGAAACGAATGAGAGAGGGGAAAGGAACAAACGATTTGATTCCTAACTCAGTCGGCTGGGTACCCTCAGCCCAACATGGCCTACCCACCCACCGGGTTCAACCATCAACTCACCTCCGTCTCTCTGCCTCTGTTTATCTCTCTGGATCTCGACCTGTCTTCTGACTTTCTCTTTCTCTCTTTATACATTTCTTTCTTTATTTATTGCTCAGCCTCACGCTTGCTCTCTCTCTCTCTCTCTCTCTCTCTCTCTCTCTCTCTCTCTCTCTCTCTCTCTCTCTCTCTCTCTCTCTCTCTCTCTCTCTCTCTCTCTCTCTCTCTCTCTCTCTCTTTCTGTCTCTTTGT
>NC_079431.1:17545276-17572776 GCF_026213295.1 Gadus chalcogrammus
TATGTGTATATGTGTACAGCATATTTGTGGGGGGTATTAGCTTTTGTGTGTGTGTGTGTGTGGTTGTGTGAGTGCGTGTGCGTGAATATGTGTGTGTGTGTGTGTGCACGTGCGTGAGTGTGCACTCGTGCATGCAGGCATGCATGCATTGCCCGTGTGCGTGTCGTGCCTTGCCTGTGCATGCGGCTCAATGAAAGACATCATTGTTAAGTGCTTTGAGTGGCTGTAGTGGCTTTAAAAATGCTATAAACGTCCATTTAGTGTCTGAGATACAGCAGAGCACTGCTCTGTTTTGAATTTGAATCATAATTATTATCGACGTTAGAGTCTGTGGTGTCTTCAATTGATCGCGGAGGCCATTCCTCAAACACTGTGTCACACACTTAGTCTCCTATGCTCTGTCTGGTTCAACTCCCTCTGCAGTGTTTTGCTTTCCTTATTTCCCACAGGCATGGTTTATGCAGCCCCAACACCCCCACCACCACCACCACCCTCTTATCTTCCTCCTCTTCCTGTAGATCATGAACATTCCCAGCAGGGATCGGGGGTTCCTAACGACATTAGTCACCATGCATTGCCGCTCGTTGCTTGGTTTTTGCGTCTAATGTTTGGATCATGTCGAGCAGCCTCTCCATCACACCACCACACACCACCACCACCAGCCGAGGTGCTCCGGCGCTCGTGTTGGGGAGAGAAAGCTGCCATTTAGTCTCCCTGTCAGACTTTTATTCCCAGGAAAAAGGTTTGTCGTAATGTGTGTCAATGTGCGCGATGTACAAACTCAGTGCTGGCTGTTGCCAACGCTGAGTCGTTCGAACGTCTTGCAATATACTATGCATGCAAATCAATTATTAAATATATTTTACTGTTATTCAGGGCTGAAAAGTGCATTGAAAATTTAAAATGCAAGGCAACTACCATATTTTCGTTCTCTGTTATAGGGACACTGTCTTTTCAAGAATCACGTGACTTCTGTGTTGACATGCCGGTCGGTGCTATGTTTGAATTCAACGGTTTTTATATGACAAAATGGCTTGTTGAGTGAGAAATGTTCTCTTCCCTTATTTTATCGCAATTTTACAGTCTAAAGACAGAACTGTTACCTGGCAGAGTTTGTCGAAGTGTTTAAAAACATAACATCTTACCTGTGCGAGTGTCGCTTTGGTGCGTGCGTGTGCGAGTGTGTTCTTACCTGCGCGTGTGCCGATGGCGGAGCCGTTAAACGTCTTTACCTGTGTGTGTGCGTGTGTGTGTACCAACTGCGCTTTGATGATTGTAGCAAAAGTGTCAAGTGCATATTTCTTTGAAGTTGTGTTGCACAGGATTTGTGCACCTGTAACAAAGGACTTGTGAACTCGTAGTCCCTATGTTTTGTTTTCCAATGGCAGGAAATATTTACGACTTCAAATTTGCTGCTACACATTTGTGACTTTAGTGTAGTACACATGCAAACAAAATATTGACGACTTCAAATTTACTGTTACACATATGTGACTTTAGTTTACGCATGCTTAAGACTTTTGCTACAATAATACCTTCATAAACGTCTTACCTGTGCTTGTGTGTGTGTGTGCGCCGAGTGTGTGCGCTTCCGTGTATGTGTCGCTGCCTTTGTGTTGACGTGTGGTGTGTCCGCTTGCTTGTGTGTGTGTGTGTGTGTGTGTGTGTGTGTGTGTGTGTGTGTGTGTGTGTGTGTGTGTGTGTGTGTGTGTGTGTGTGTGTGTGTGTGTAGTGCGTGCGCATGTGTGTGCGTTTCCGTGTATGTTCGTGCGCATGTGCTTGCTTGCGGTGTATATATGCATTCGCAATTGGCACATGCGCACTTGAGTAACTTGAGTAACTTGAGTAACTGGTGCGACAGGCCTGCTATTATAGTAGTAAGATATGCAGGATGATTAACAGGTCAATGTATCCTAGCACCGGATAATGCTCAAGGGAACACCCAAACATAAAGCAACTGGCTTCTATCACTTTTCTATAATCGTTTATTCTGCAATAAACAAGCTCTTATCTTATTGTCATCATATTGCAGAATGTTTTCTCTCTGTACTAGTTTAAAGAGACAGGTTCATTTTCAGAAAGCCTCCTCAAAATTCACAGACAGGGTTTGGCTGTCTCATCGGAGCATAAACCCTCATTGGATAATTCTGTAACCCAGTCGCTCACAGTAATCTGAGCACGGAATGCATGAAAGCATACGCTACGTCCCAAGACACAAGATAAACGTAGGCACGATTGCTGAGCTCCATCGGTAAAGTGGCTTTTGATTGTCTTGAGTCGCAGAAATGCTTGGAATTAGATTAATTTCGACTCATGGAATCAATGTTTCAAATTGTTTGCATGTGTGCTGCTGGAGCAAATTTAGCTCAGATCAGTTTAATGGACGTCAGCTGGGTGCTCGGCATTGCGCTGCAGTGGTAAATAGTGGCAGTCATTCCTCTTTCCCTTGAGGAAGCAGTGGTTGGTTTGTTTATATGTTGTGGCGGCGGTAGCTATTAGCCTGTTGCATTTTTCTTTTATTTTTTGCTCTGCAAGTTGCCTCTGTCGCTGCCTTGTTTGGTATGTCTGCTGATTTGTGGACTACTTGTGCACAGAAAGGCCTAAAAAAGTCTCATCAGAGAATTCATTAACTTTTTAGCTATTCAGACACTTTTATCCAAATCAACTGACAGTGAAACACTTTTTGGAGCAGGTCCTAAATGAGCAGCCGGTAGTAGGGTTTTGGGCACCTCGCTCGTGGACGCCTGAAGGGAGACTGCAGAGCACTGGGATTTGAACCCAGTACTTTCCGGATGCGGGTCGGCCAGCCAGCCTAGTCAATATGCTATCCTGCCCACACTATAACTGTATTACTATTAATAACTTCATTTACACTCTCTGAGTGTGCAAGTTTGAACAAGTAGATTGAGCCTTGCCTAGCGTAAAAAATAAGCAATTCTAAACCAAAATGAAGGCCCTTCAGATAAGACTGAGTGAAGTTCTAAATTCCGAACCCCCCACAGGTTTAAATCTCTGTTTTTGTGTTTGCATTTATATCAGTGTGTGTGTGTGTTTGTGTGTGTGGATGTGTGTGTTTGTGCACTGTTGATGTGGACACGAAGTGCACACGTGCGTTAGTGTGCACATATTTGTGCGTATGAGTGTGCGTACCTGTGCGCCCATGTGTTTGTGTGTAGTGCAACTGAATGTTTATGTGTGGAACATTTGTGTGTGCGTCGGACGTGTGGATAGAGTGTGTTTGTGTTTTTGTGTGTGTGTGTGTGATGCAGGTCTGTGTGCGCTGCAGGTGCCCATATGCCGGAGAGCATCTCTTTGTTTATGGAGATAGGCTGTCTGCCCGAGTCCTCCTCTGCCACCTGTCACTCTGCTCCTGAGGGTGTGGGGGGGGGGGTGATTGGGGGTGGGGGTCTAGGGAGATGAGGAGCAATGCAGACGACAATCTGCTTCCCGCCACACAGGGACAACAACGGGCCAACCACTCAGGCTGGAGATGGGCGATAAGGTGTGTGTGTGGGTGGGCTGGGTTGTGCTTGCATGCATGCATGTGTGTGTGTGTGTGTGTGTGTGTGTGTGTGTGTGTGTGTGTGTGTGTGTGTGTGTGTGTGTGTGTGTGTGTGTGTGTGTGTGTGTGTGTGTGTTTGTGTGTGTGTGTGTGTGTGTGTGTGTGTGTTTGTGTGTGTGTGTGTTGATTTGATTGTGTGTATTGGTGGGTTGGCTTGTGTTTTCACCCATGGAGCGTGTGTGCATACAGATGCACATGTGTGCATTTGTGAATAAGTAAACTGAAATAAATAAATTCTACACATGATGGATCCTGTTATTTAGAGAATCAATACAATACCGTGAGTGCATAATGTCCCTAGCAGGGATGATCCGAGCTGGTATGAAACAGCAATTTGTTGTGAATAACTTGTATGCCAATATGAACATGTAGCATGTTCATATTTTCTCAGTTGCTGGCTGGACAGTTGCCGGAGTCATGACGGATAGCGAAGTAACTTCTGAATATTCCCCAGTCACAGTGGCTTATTACTTTTATAAACCCTGGTCGATCAGTTTCGGCACAACGTATTGTCCATCAACAGTGTGACAGGAAATCGTCGTGACTTGACATGGTCACTTTAAAACAATAATAACGGCAACAACAACAACAACATGTTGAGAGCAAAAGTCAAAGCAAGGACTAAGTGTAGACTTAAAGGCTACTTCAAAGAACTGAAGAAGTTGCCGTAGTAATAGGACATTTGTTGCATATGTGTGAGCATTTGTGTTTCTGTTTATGTGCGTGTGTGTATGTAAGTGTAAATAAGATATCACTTTTTTACATGATAACGTTATTCATACAGTGATGTGATTCATGTTGCCACAGAAACTCCTTCAAAGTGCTAAAAGGGAAATAGAATACAACAACCAATGAAAAAGGTGAGGTAAAATAAATAGGTATGTTTTGTTATTTTCACAAACATTGAAGGTGCTAAAATAGGAGGCAAAACTTTTTTTTTTTGCATTTGCAGCCCCAAGGCCTGTGGCAATAAATTAAGAGATGACCTGGATTTGAGCTAGACTGAGGGAGTCTGGTTTGGAGAGGTCAGAGCTAGTTCTGGATCTTCTGCTTTCACATGGGGGCCCATGTTTGTGTGTGCGTTTGTGTGTGTGTCTGCGTGGGTACGTGTGTGTGTGTGTGTGTGTGTGTGTGTGTGTGTGTGTGTGTGTGTGTTTGTGTAAGAGGGAGGGTATCAGAGAAAGGACAAGCTAATACCTGATTTAATATGTGCTTTCATACTCCTAAAACCTCTCTAACTCTCTTCCTCCCTCGCTCTATTCAGGTCTCCCCTATCTCTATCACTCTCTCTCTCTACCTCTCTCTCTTTGTTTTAGCACTCTCTCCCTCTACCTCCCGCTCTACCTCTCCCTCTAATGGATCAAGATGAGTCCCACATGGGTGAGGAGAAGGTAGAAGAGCGCGGGGGAGAAACCAGAGTTGGGAGGGTGCGGTTATTCCAAAACGGCCCCTGATATTTCTTCGAAAGAGTGGTGAAAAAAAAAGGTGTGAAAATTAT
Organism: Gadus chalcogrammus; assembly: GCF_026213295.1. NCBI lineage: Eukaryota > Metazoa > Chordata > Actinopteri > Gadiformes > Gadidae > Gadus > Gadus chalcogrammus. The sequence continues at coordinate 17,550,337 of NC_079431.1, forward strand.
CGGCGCGGTGCATTAGTGTCCATTAGTGACCATGCTAAGCGTTGTTTTTGCGAGAGGAAATTGGGTCAGGGTAGGGGGGGGGGGGGGGGGGGGGCGAAGTAAAGCCCCCCCATCACCCAAAACACTTCCTGTGAAGCATGCTGGTAGCGCTCTAATGGCGGCTAATTTGCTTGTGAGGCATAATTGTGTTCTGGCAGTGTAAGCAACAAGGGAGCACTGAGACACAGTAAGGATGGAGAAGAGGTGCAGGGTGTGTGTGTGTGTGTGTGTGTGTGTGTGTGTGTGTGTGTGTGTGTGTGTGTGTGTGTGTGTGTGTGTGTGTGTGTGTGTGTGTGTGTGTGTGTGTGTGTGTGTGTGGGGGAGCACGTGCGTGTGTGTGTGTGTCTATGCACACTGGGGTGTATTTTCCAGAAACTAACATAGGATGGGAATAGGCTAGAATAAATTTAAATCGTCTGTAAAATTACTTCAACAAACCCTACCTTTGTGTGTGTGTATATATATATATATACATATATATATATTTATTACTATTTATTTGTGTGTATGTGTGCGATTTTTTTTACCTTATACCCAACTATAGCTTCTCTACTAATAAACTATTTGTTTTAGTATTTGATGATGAAAGCCCTCCTGTAATGCTCTGTTTGTTTTGATTTGTTTTAGGAAGCAAAGTAGTGCCACTGCACCCATTTTCCTTCTTTGGGATTATCTTTCTGCAATTTATTTCCAGAGAAAGCGAGAGAAACCAACAACTCAGCGGTTTGTTGGGGTTCACACACACCGCCCCCCCCCTCTCCCCCCATCCTCCCCTTGAAAGACCCGGTAGCTAAGCTGCAATATCCCTTTTCAATGTACCTGCCTGATATCAGCGCCCAGACTCCGGACTAGTAATGAATACCCCAGGAAGCCATCCACCGTGGACACAAAATGCATTCTTTTTCTGGAGGCTGTATTCTCATATGCTGCTGCTATAAACCTGATGTTTTTCCTGTTGTGAAACGGCAGACGGTGTTATTATGATTGTTAGAATACTTCAATAGCCAGCTACAGTGTCCGGTTGATGAGTGGGTTATATTTCACTTAAATTTTCTTCTGTGCCTTCATTGCTGACTTATTTTTTTCCCCCTTCTTATACTTTCCTTTTTATTAAAAATTATTGTATCATATTTTAAATGTCTTTAAAGGGGACCTATTATGCTTTTTCGACTTTTATGACCTGTAAACGTTGTTATAATGATTGATAGTCATGTTTAACCATACTAAAGTGTCAAATAATGGCGTACATGCATTTCGACGTATTCCCTGCTGACAGTCTGGGGTGGCTGTGCAGAGCGCTAAACACTCGGGACAACGTTTGCGATTCACTTTTCCGGGAAATCATCTACGTAGATGCACTCCTGCCGCGCCCCCATATGCCTGGTCAAATCTGCCTGCGCACGCGCTTCAAGGAAGGTAACCAATCACAACGGAGTGGGGTTGGCAGGAGGGGGTCGAGGGGGTGGAGAAGGAAGAAACCGAGCGTTGACAGAGAATGCTGAAAGCGCCCAGGTGAGAGGAAGAGTTTCCCGAAAATCAACATAGTTTTTTGTGTATGGTTAAACATGACTATCAATCATTATAACAACGTTTATAGGTCATAAAAGTCGAAAAAGCATAATAGGTCCCCTTTAAACTGTAATCCTTCTTATATAATGCCCTCTTAATGCTTAAGGGTTCAATATGAATAATCTGCCCTTCTTCAGTTTTACCTGTCCCAAGGTTCTTCAGTCTTCAAACTCTAAACCAAACAAATAAAACTAAATTAATACCATGAAAATCAGTGATTTTTAAACACCAGTAGTAAACTTTGGTATGTAGCAGGAGAAGGTGTGCGACGTCACGGTGTAATTTCAACATTTCTAAGATCCCTGTGACGCATGCCAGCTCGGCTATGGATCATCCTGTCTTTCTCTGATACAATCACCCCAGACGAGGCCTTCTGTATATCTCTCTCCCTCTCTCTCTCTCCTTACATGTGCTTCACTGAATTCTCCATTTGTGAAAACCAAATTGTGTGAACATTATTGACTGACATGCCTTGGGATTAATTTTATGCCAAAAAGTTTGACTGTTCAGGTCTGTTGAGCACCCTGGACATCACTGGGCCAGTCTCTCTCTCTCTCTCTCTCTCTCTCTCTCTCTCTCTCTCTCTCTCTCTCTCTCTCTACTCTCTCTCCTCTCCCTCTCTCTCTCTCTCTCTCCTCCCTCTCCCTCTCCCTCTCTCTCTCTCTCTCTCTCTCTCCTCTCTCTCTTCTTCTCTCTCTCTCTCTCTCTCTCTCTCTCTCTCTCTCTGTCTCTCCCTCTCTCTCTCCCTCTCTCTCTCTCTCTCTCTCTCTCTCTCGCTCTCTCTCTCTCACAACCATATTATACCAATTTGTTGTGGTACAGCAAACTCTGTTGAAGGAGTATCAAAGGAAGTGTGTGTGTGTGTGTGTGTGTGTGTGTGTGTGTGTGTGTGTGTGTGTGTGTGTGTGTGTGTGTGTGTGTGTGTGTGTGTGTGTGTGTGTGTGTGTGTGTGTGTGTGCGTGTGTGCATGCATGCGTGTGTGCAACCCTGTCTCATCAAAATTATGTTCCCAGAGAACTATTCGGCATTCTCAATTACGTTTGTCTGAAAAACGTATTATGTCCGTGATTACTTTTTATTGAACATATCGCAAATACAAATTCGTTCTCCCTATTTTTGGCCATTTATTTACCTTTAGGATTATCTTTGGTGGAAACGTATCCCAGATATGTTAAATGTCAACATATCACACATTATTGTCATCAAGGCATATTCCCCTTTCGGGGAATGTTTCATTGAACATATTTCGTCCCTGATTACGTCTTATTGAACATATTGCCAATAGGTTCGTTCTCAACATATTTTTTGTTATTTATTTAGGCTCCCTCTTGGATAATTTTCATTTCATTGAAACGTATCCTCAATAGACTACGTTAAACATCGGTAAGACATTATTGTCATTAAGGTATAGCCTATAGGCCTACCTCTCGGGGGAGCCTACATTTGATACAGTTAATAGTCCTACCTTATATCAACATGTCACAAGAGGCAACCCAGTCGCCAAAAGCATACGTTGACAGTGTACGTTTTCGTGAACACTGGATTACGTCGCATTTCAGTGTAAAATAGCGTGTTATACCTACAGTATCTGCGTGTAGCGCTGTGGAGGCGCCTGAAGAAAGCACAACCAACAAGGTTATAAAATGCATAAATTCCTGGTTATATACAATACATAAATTGTAATTATTTGGAACTTCCCATCGCTGCCAGTACGGCGAAGGTGACGTGATGCAGGGTTGCAAGCTTCACGGGTTGTTATAAAAACGGAAAGGCGCGGGTCATGGTTTTCTTGGGTACTGTGAGAAGGTGAAATCCTCCCCCTTCTCACTGTCTCACATTAGAGCTATTATTATTATTATTATTATTATTATTATTATTATTATTATTATTATTATTATTATTATTATTATTATTATTATTATTATTATATTGTGTGTGTATATATATATTAGATTGGGCTGGTGGAAGTTAGTCTTCCGTCCCGGTAGAGGGCAGTATAGTAATGTAGCTTTAGGTGAAAAATGTTCCCCCCCAACTAATGGTCTGGCCCATACGGCCTTGATTGGGCCAATTGGCATTTCCCTATTTAAGGGCTGCTCATTTGGTGTTTGAGGCGGAAGGCGGTGCTGGCTTGGAGTGAGGCCAGTACGAGAAACGTATGTTATGGTATGCTATTTTATGTTATCTTAGTTTGGTGTGCTGACTGATGCAGTCATTTCCTTTTCGTTTTTGAACGTTGCTCTATTTTTGTGAATGTTTGGAGAGATTAAAACTTCACTTTTCTTAGTCGTCAGTCCATTGCCCTAATTTTTGCCCACACTTGCGATACCCAGTTGCCCGTATTCCAAATACGTGGGGCGACCACGCCGGTCCCTCACATTTGGTGGCAGTGGTGGGATCTTTTTTTCGACGCCATCTGAGAAACTGGAGAGGCGAGGGGGAAGACAAGGACTCGGTGGACAGCGAGGACGAGGCCGAATCTGGCGGCGAATGGAGCAGAGGCTGTCCAGAGGGGTTATACTGGAGATGGAGGAAGAAGACGGCCATGGAGAGGACCAGGCATCCGGCGGAGACCCACTTGAGGGGTCTGACCTTGCCGCGGTGCGTAGGCTCTTGGAGCGGGAGGCGTCCAAGCAGGAGCAGCACTGGAGGAGTGTCCAAAGGCTGCTGAACCAACTCAGGGAGGACGTCGAGGCCTTCACCTGCACCAGATCCAGCACCAGCTCCGGCATTGGCACATGCACCAGCACCTGCACCAGCAATTGCACCAGTAGCGCCTGTGACCTGGCCCAGAGCGGCCATTCCCAGGCTAGAAGAGGATGACGACATTTGAGCAGTACCTCATGACATTTGTGAGGTTAGCAATGGCTTTGGCTGGCCAAGAGAGGATTGGGCCGTCTTTATAGTACCCTACCTCGCCGGCAAAGCACGTAGCGCCTATGTGGCGATGAACATGGGTCATGCCACTGATCCCCTTGGTAAAGCAGCCGTTACTGTGATTGTGTAACAGAGGCTGCTAAGGGGGAGACAGGGGGCGTGACCCCTTCGTTGTGGATCACTCACAGTGGCTGGGTAGCATGAAGGACTTGAATGCTCGCATCACCCGCTGGTTCTTGGCACTGCAGCCATTTCATTTCACGGTGCAGTACCGAGCGGGAAGGCAGAATACTGTGGCAGACTTTTTGTCTCGCCATCCTGTTGGCGAAAACTCCAGAGGTGGTGGGAAATGTGAGAAGGTGAAATCCTCCCCCTTCTCACTGTCTCGCATTAGAGCTATTATTATTATTATTATTATTATTATATTGTGTGTGTGTATATATATATATATATATATATATGTGTGTGTGTGTGTGTGTGTGTGTGTTAGTCTTCCGTCCCGGTAGAGGGCAGTATAGTAATGTAGATTTAGGTGAAGAATGTTCCCCCCCCCCCCCCCCCCAACTAATGGTCTGGCCTTGATTGGGCCAATTGGCATTTCCCTATTTAAGGGCTGCTCATTTGGTGTTTGAGGTGGAAGGTGGTGCTGGCTTGGAGTGAGGCCAGTACGAGAAACGTATGCTATTGTATGTTATCTTAGTTTGGTGCAGTCATTTCCTTTTCGTTTTTGAACGTTGCTCTATTTGTGTGAATGTTTGGAGAGATTAAAACTTCACTTTTCTTAGTCGTCAGTCCATTGCCCTCATTTTTGCCCACACTCGCGATACCCAGTTGCCCGTATCCCAGATACGTGGGGCGACCACGCCGGTCCCTCACAGGTACTTTCAAAACCCACTGCAAAAACAGTTGGGGTGTAATATGTATTGTATAATCTTTATGAAAACTCAGTCAGAACTATTAAATGCCAGAGGATGGGCGGGGTTGGGCAGTGGATACACGCACACGCACAAATATTACTTTCATAACATTGGCCAAAATGGAACAACTTTTGATTTGCGCTGCTTCTAGGACATTTTGGGTGGATTTTGAACGGTATGTGGGCAGGACGTTTTTTGCAGGACCTGGCAACCCTGTGCTGTTGCCCGAGGAGCTGAAATGCTCCGGAACAGATCTGGATGACCTCCAACAGAGTAAATGTACATAAGACAGGTTAGTTTCTAGTCCCCATTTTTTGTGGGATGGAGGTGTACATTTGTGGCTTAATGTGTGTAGACACAGCTGGCCTGTGGCCAAGTTTTTGAAGGCTGGGGTCAAAAGGTCAAAAGGAGCCGGCACCACGCCGCTTATGAGATAACAAAAAGTGAATGTGCATTTCTCTCATAACTTTTTGTCATTAAAGAGGCCTGATTCTCAGATATGCATGTTGGATTGCTAGGGTGTAGGTCTGGGAAGAACTTCAGGCAAAAATCTTGCAAGCGAGCTGCTGGGTGAGGTGCAACGAGATGGAGCACTTGCTGAGTCATTTCCTGTAGGGCTGGAGCCACAGGTTGATGCGTATGCTTCCTTTGAGACCCCCCTTGATATATAAGAGACCCCAAGGTATAGCTTACTTGTAAATGTTCTGTACTCAGTCACCTATTGCATTACTTCCTTTAGGGCTTCGGCCTCCTAATTGATCATTGTAGTATAATTGAATGCCCTCTTTCATATCTATGATACCACCACCACTGGGATGTGGCAACAATTCTCGAAATCCATATGGGGAGGGGGGGGGGGTGTGCTTGTGGACAGTAGGGGTGTACACTAGGCATCAATAGAAAGCAAACTCAGGAGGAGGAATGACCTCTCACGCATATTTAATTAAGTGTTTCAAATAACCCTGCCTCGTTAAATCAATGAGCTTGGTGTTTTGCTTTCAAAAATAGGTGATAGACAAAGTCTAAACTGCAGAAAATAAAAACATCCAAGGTGCCTTTTAAGGGAACCTTGGAATATCCCCTTCTGAAGTCGAAAAAATCTCCCGGTTGAAATGCATTGGTTTAATATTTAATTTTAATATTTATATATACATATTATCTACATCAATATACAATTATTTAGTTAGCCTCTAATATTTAGACCATGTAGCTTTTATTCAATTATCGTTATAACAAGATCTGTACCTAATTGACTGTTGAAAATCCTCTTCCACCAATTTGAAAGTGCGGTTCGGGTATACCAGAAAATATTAAACTATTCATAATATAAAAACGATGTAAAAAATAAGGTTATGGGCCGAATTCGGTTAAAATTCTGCCTCTGCTGGCCCACAACTAGATCGTCTCATTTCCTCATTACACGCTTTAATTTAATTATATTTAAATTATTATGACCATGGAGCCTTTATTTGCATGGGTTTACATTTCGTTCTGTGTAGCATGGAAAAATCGGAGAAACACTCAACATTACATTACAACATTAAGAATGCATTTCGTTATTTGGAGCACCGTTATTTTTATTTATTTTGAGTTTTTGAGGAGGTGGTTCAAAATTGCAAAATTTTCTGCAATAATCCAAAATCCAATGGAAAAACCCATTGGCTTGCTGTCAAGGGAACCAGGGCGACGCTCACTTCCGGGTTGGCCAACATCATCCCTTGACCACTCTATACTGTAAAAACTCATGTTCAAGTTGAATGATAATGCATGAATTTATTCTTTATTCTGCCATAGTATTTATTGAAAGGGGGGGGGGCATACAAGTCTTTTTGGCCATGGATCCAGATCTGTTCTGGAGCATTTCAGCACCTCGGGCAACAGCGCAGGGTTGCCAGGTCCTGCAAAAAACATCCTGCCCACATACCGTTCAAAATCCACCCAAAATGTCCTAGAAGCAGCCCAAATCAAAAGATGTTCCATTTTGGCCCATGTTTTGAAAGTAATAACATTTGAGGGAACTTTTTCTTTTTTCTTTTTTGTTGTTGTAGCAGCGAAATGCATTTTTTGTGTGCGTGTGCGTGTGAGTGCGTGTGTGTGTGTGTGTGTGTGTGTCCACTGCCCAACCCCCCCATCCTCTGGTGTTTAATAGTTCCGCCTGAGTTTTCATAAAGATTATACAATACATATTACACCCCAACTGTTTCTGCGGTGGGTTTTGAAAGTACCCAAGAAAACTGTGACCCGCGTCTTTGAGGTTTACACCCGCGACTCGTTTTTAAAACAACCCGTGAAGCTTGCAACCCTGCATCACCGTCACCTTCGCCATACTGCCAGCGATGGGAAGTTTCCAAATAATTATAATTTATGTATTGTATGCAACCAGGAATTCATGTATTTTATAACCTTGTTGGTTGTGCTTTCTTCAGGCGCCTCCACAGCGCTACTCGCGGATACTGTAGGTATAACACGCTATTTTACGTTGAAATGCGACGTATTCCAGTGTTCACGAAAACGTACACTGTCGACGTATGCTTTTGGCGACTGGGTTGCCTCTTGTGACATGTTGATATAACGTAGGACTATTAACATTACAATCAAACGTAGGCTACCCCGAGAGGTAGGCCTATAGGCTAAACCTTAATGAAAATAATGTGTTATCGATGTTTAACGTAGGCTATTGAGGATACGTTTCAATGAAATGTAAACTATCCAAGAGGGAGCCTAAAAAAATATGTTGAGAACGAAACTATTTGCAATATGTTCAATAAGACGTAATCATGGACGAAATACGTTGAATGAAACGTTCCCCGAAAGGGGAATATGCCTTAATGACAATAATGTGTGATATGTTGACATTTAACGTGTCTGGGATACGTTTCTACGAAACATAATCCTAGCGGTAAATAAATGGCAAAAAATAGGATGAGAAAAAATTCGTATTTGCGATATGTTCAATAAAACGTACAGTATCATGGACAAAATACGTTTTTCAGACAAACGTAATTGAGAATGCCGAATAGTTCTCTGAGAACGTCATTTTGTTGAGACAGGGTGGGTGTGTGAGTTTGTGAATCAATGTAAGTACTGTGTGTGTGTGTGTTTGTGTGTGTGTGTGTGTGTGTGTGTGTTTGTGTGTGTGTAGCTCCATATGTAGGAATGTGTGTACCCTGTGTAACTTCTACCATCTTCTGTTGTCTGCCTGTCTGAGATGGGGCCGAGCACGAACCCTCATCCTGCAGAGACTCAGCTGTGGCTATATTGTAGTAATCAGGCCTCCATTTGCTGGCCTGACAGCTCTCTCTGCTCTCTTTCTAAAAGCAGCCCAGTCCTCTGCCCTGTAGCGGCCAATACATCTCCCTCTCATATCCTTTCACCAGCAGCTCCGCAGTTAAAAAGAAAATTCCCATATCTGGAAAACCCACAAAATGACAGCAGCTCGTTGTACAACTCATCTTCCAATCTTTGTTTCTCTTTCGTCTGTTATCTAACCCCGACTGTATGTGTCAAGCATTGTGGTTTTGGTTTGAGGCGTTTTAATCGCTTCACTGTCATTCAAGTTGATTGAGAAGTATTTAGAGGTGAAATGGTTAAAAAGACAAACAATGGGGGGAATTGTACTGAATGGACTGCTTTTTTTGGCAGGCAGCAATGTCCCCCTTTGTGGGTAACTGCTGACAAGGTATGTTATCCCGGCTGTGGGCTAAGTCAAACTGCACCGGTCCGTTTAGGCGGAGGCAGGTGGATTGGGGCTGGCATTAATTCTGTGGAGTTCAGCCTGGAGGCTGTAACTCCATCTCATGTGGCCACACGACTGACAGAGCCAAACCATGCGAAGCACCGGACCCCTTGAGAAGAAGAGATTCACCGGTGTCTAAAAACCTTGAACTCTCTGGCCAGGGAGAGAATCGTTATCAAAGAAATTTGTGCTAAATCAAAAGGTTTCAGGAAAATGTATTTTCCAAGGAACAACCTAAAGCAATGTATTAGTTGGCAGCATGATATTGAGAGACAAACATGAATGATGGTTGATTTGAGAGACCTTGGCGCGGAGGACTCGGGTTTCCAACAGTGCCTCACAAATGGGTTGAATACACAAACAGTATGCCTACTGAAATGCAACACTTTCTACTTTGGCAGAGAGAAGCCCACCATTTGTGTGTCCGCTAAGTCAAACAGTATGTCTAAGGCCGAGTTCAGCCTCTACATTTGGTCAACATGGGCAACATGTCAAATGAGAACGTTGTTGACTGTGTAACACTGCACGTGGTTCGACCTTTTGAGCGTTCATAAACGCATGCAGCCCTGAAGGATTGTCGGCCATGGCAAAATCTTGTAGGAATTGGGTTGAATTTGTTGATCTCTGCATTGCTTAGTAAGTCGTAAGTAAGTAAGTAGTTAAATAGGTAAGTAAGTGCAGAGGATTTTTATTTACCAACCTACTCCTTTAATTAATAACTAAATGCCTAACAGTGATGTAGTGCTTGCCTAACTTTTTCCCTTGAATATATCTCCTGGTTTCAGCCTCCTTTAAACCCGGTGGTATCGTTTGAAGAGGAGCCAAAGCCCTTCATAACTCTGGACAGACACGTTCTGTTTTGTTATAAATCTTTCACTTATAAAAAATATGTCAGTGGCAGAGTGTGAATTCATTTGGCACAGTGGTACGGGGTAACTGCATCATACATTTTGGCGCTGTTTGCCGTATTTGTCTCTTTAAATTTATCACTGCAACACTTTTGCAATCGGGGGAAGTTGACTTTATAACTATAACCTATAAAAAACAGACAAAGATTTGCTGTATAAATCCTATAGTCATTGAGCCTAGTGCTGGGTGTGTTAATGTGTACATTCATCGGGAGAACATTGTGCTTTCCGCTACAAGAAGAAGAACGTCACGCACTGCTGAAACGTAGGCTACTCCTTCACCCCACATGCTGCGAGGCAGAACAGAACAAGACATCAGGACATCGGGAAAAAAACATGGATCTTCCTGGTGCAGCAAAAAGCTGCCGACAGTTGAAAGGAGTGGGCCCACAACAGCGGAATGTTCCAGACTCCGTCTTGACGTGGCTCTGAGTGACAGGCTTTGAGGTAATAGCGCCCAGGAATCATCGCTGGGCCCCCGCCGTGCACACTGACGCCGCTCTTTGTACGTGTCAGAGATTTTTGGATTTGGGTGGATCGGTGCGATTATACAATAGACACTCAATTTTGATCACTGTGTTAAGTGTCAGAGGCTGCGAGGCATCTAGTTAAACGTGGTACATTTCTCACTGTGAGATGGAATTAGTCACACCACAAACTTCTCTTGATAAGTTATCATTCAACAATATATGTTTCCAATGTGGTCCGGGGAGAGAGAAGTCTTGTGTTGACACAAACCAATCGAGCGAAACACACAGCTTATTTGTAAAACTGCCCCTACCTTTGGAGGCTTTACATGTAGAATGATATGCGATATGTGGCTAATGAATAGGAGCATGTCTTATATTGCCTGCTAATAAGTATGTAATTTCACTGTCACTGATGCACACTGTGATATAAAAGAGTGGGGAAAGACAATGCCACTATCTGGTTAAGATTGGTTTATTAGATGGCTGTTATTCATTAAATTGCTCTGACATTTCATTAAAGTTAAGTAATTTAAACCTCACACAACAATAACGATTATTCATTCATTCATCCAACGATCCTTTAGAACCATGGCGGAATATACAAGGTACATTTTATGCACTGTTGGAATCATTGCGCCGTTTCTGTGGAGACCTGAAGACCTGGTTTCAGTTCCTGCCCTGGGCACCGTCGGAGCAGATGATGCATGTACCCTCTAAATAACTTTCTAAAGGTAACTGCACGCATGAGACCTTTTTATTTGGGTGCCCCTTTTTCTATCCAAAGTAGACATGCTTGCATGCTACTTGGAAGTTCAAAGTTCAGGTTTTATCTGCGAAAAACTACAAATAAATGGAGACTAATCCATCAAATGTGTGTGTCTGTCTCACTGTCTGTTCCCATCCCATTATTTGATGTTCCCATCGATGCGCAAGGACATTTTGTTACAGCTATCCAAAAATAAATATGATTTGCAGGGCATTTTCATCATTTTCATTCTTGCTCTGCGATATGTGGACAGACTTCACATAATGTGTTTTGTTAGAACGCTTTTTCAATTTATTCTCCTCACATTGGTTTCTATTGTTTTCTTGATGAGACTCGCTGCATCAATTAACTTTTAGTCACCTGGTGTTTCAACATATGTATTACTTTCGTTTTGTTTTTCTTTCCTTTTTAATGTACAATGGCATTGCACAATTAGTTATGGAAGTTTTTTCAGGAATTTCATTGATAATTCTCTCTCAAGAGTGAGAACAGACCTTTGCTAAAACAGATGGATAAATATATTGCCGTTTTCCCCTGCACATCATTTCAGCTGCTATCCCTCTCTCCGTGCCACTATTCCCAGCCTAGACTAAAACCAAGAAGAAATATTATTTAGAAGACGTTAAACGATTTGAGAAATGTGCCCTTAGTGGACCTTTGGAGGCTTCCATAGTGATAACCACGAGGGTGACTTCAAGAACAATAATAATAATAGAAAGATTGAGAAATGAGCAGGCACAGCTCCTCCGCTCCCGTGGCCTGCACATCATGCTCTTGGCTGGCTGGCTCTTTATTGAAGTAGAGACAGCGCACCTCCAACTGGCTGTCACTGATGCCGGCTTTATTTCATCTAACAGAACTATCATCGTCTCACCTAGCGGGGCTGTTTACCCAACCGCCTCAATTTGCAATTATCTCTTGGTAAGGGTGTCTCTCTCTCTCTTTCTCTCTCTCTCTCTCTCTCTCTCTCTCTCTCTCTCTCTCTCTCTCTCTCTCTCTCTCTCGCTCTCTCTCTCTCTCGCTCTCGCTCTCGCTCTCTCTCTCTCTTTCATTCTGTCTGTATGACTCTCTCTCTCTCTGTCTGTATGACTCTCTCTCTGTCTGTCTGTATGTCTCTCTATCAATCTTTCTGTCTGGTAAAAAAGAAAGTGGAGGAAACAACAGGAATAAGGATTGATAAATAATAATAATGAAGTGTGTCTTAACAGAAGTTTGCTAGAAAGTAAGAAAAAAATGTGTGGTGGGGACGGACGGACGGATGGATGGGGTTGTTCAGCTTCACAGACAGATTGCGAAGGTCAGGGAACCGGGGCCACTCCCGGACCGATCCTGCGGGGATGATGGGGGATGCCAGGGGGAAGGGGGAGGGGGGAGGGGGGAGGGGGGATGGGGGGATGGGGGGATGAACCTGCGGACGTCAGGAGAACGGAGGCGATCACCATGGTTAGTTGATCGATGGGAGTTATCTCAGAGCTCCACCGCTGCGTTGCGTCGTGTTGGGGGAGGGGGGTTGGGGGGATTCAGCCTTCGGGGTCGCACGGGGCTCTGCTCATGGAGCATGGAGATAATACGAGGGCCAAGAGAAGCGGCGAACAGGGCCCCCTTCTGTGCCCCGGACCCCTGGACCGGAAGAGACGTCCAGGTTGATGTCTTTAGACTGATCAATTTCGTTTATATTGTGTGATTGATTAATTGATTTTTTGATGATTACGATTGATTTGTATTCATGATGGCCTATGTGCCTTGTGTATTTTTCAATCTTTATCATTAAATCCCTTGTAAATCAGAACCGCATAAGCTGACTTCATCTGCCTTACTTTGGCATGGACTCGATTTTGTAACTCTTTGATTTCATCTACCTCCTACAAATAGCCATGGATTACATTTTGCAATGCTTTATTATTCATGCCCGCTGCATTGAAAAGCCAAATGGATCCAGGACTAAGCAAAACAATTTCACCTGTCTGGTGGTAAAAGAGGCATGCCAGCTGTGGTATTGACAGTCGTGTGAGTGCATTTTCACTGTAAAATACCCAACAGATAAAGATTTACACTCGGCAAGCAGAGAAGCATGACAGGCGAAACACCAGCGCTACAGCCTTGAGAAGCTACGTGGGGAAGCTGTGGAGGAATGGGATTTAGGGGGTGTTCAGTGAGCTTACATAGTGTTGTTGGTTTTTTTGCAACCCTCTATTCCACATTCCCCCCTACTCAGCACCTGAGAGGCAAAAAATAACAATCTGGATCGTGAAAAAAGAAAGAAGCAGCCCTCTAGGCCCGGCCCCCTGCTGAAATTAACTGACCCCCCCCCACACACACACACACATACATGCACACACACACACACACACACACACACACACACACACACACACACACACACACGCACACACACACACACTCACGCACACACACACACACACACACACACACACACACACACACACACACACACACACACACACACACACACACACACACACACACACACACACACACACACACACACACCTTGATAAGAACAAAAAACACGAAGAAGCAATATTTTGTGCTTTCCTTTGACATCAGGGGACACAGCCATCAGACTCTCATGCCTTGTTTCTGCATCTTAATGCTTTTAAACCACCATGTAAATCCTACTTTACTCTTTTGGGATCAGAGAAGTTGTTGAAAGATTGATTGAAAAGTTGATCCTCGTTCGAATTAGATAAACCTGAGGAATGAAAGAAGAGAACATTTTGGAAAATCAAGGAGGTTTTTGGAAAACAAAGGGAGATAGAAAATAGCCCTGTTTCATTTATTTTTCTAATTACGCATAACTTCAGAAGCCAGCTTCGTGTTACACCAGAGGTATTTTTAAAGGACCGTTTTGCCCGGTGATAGCAGAAGGCATCGTTTTCATGAGTTTTCATTTGGTACGTTCTATTTATAAGCACACAAAAACATCGAAATCAATTTCTTATTTGCCATGGTGAATTTGATGCGCATTGCTCACTCCATCTTTTCAATTGATAACCACAAAATAGTGTTAGAGGGAAGGACCTGTTTTGGAGAGTGGGAGTTGAATTGACAAACAAAACGTATTATCAGATATTGAGAAACCTTCATAACTGGCACAGCATGGAATATGATGTTGTCCTCATCCCCCATTTGGTCCTAACAGAGACAAGGTTATCTGGTGAAAAAAGGTATTTTGTGTAAATAGACTCTCTCTCTCTCTCTCTCTCTCTCTCTCTCTCTCTCTCTCTCTCGCTCTCGCTGTATCTCGTTCTCTCTCTCGCTCTCTTTCTCTCTCTTTCTCTCTCTCTCTCTCGCTCTCTCCACTTCTATGTTCTATATTACGCTGTATCTGTCCATTTATCAAATCTGCAGTAAAAAAAATTGTAATATATCGTTATATATATATATATATATATATATATATATATATATATATATATATATGATATATATGTACATATGTTTACATATGTATATGATATTAAATATATAACGTCAGTTTCACCATCTCTATCGACCTCTTATCAAACACCTTATAATCTACCTTTCCCCTCAGTGACAACAGCTTGGAGTCAACATCTGGATGACCTCCTGTCCCGCAGCAGCAGACTCCATCCGTCATGCGTGACTAAGGAGCCTCACCCCACATGTTCTGTTCTGACCCTCACATGACCGCCGTGAACCAATCATCCAGGCCCTGGTTCCGCAATCACCCAATCGCTGACATTCCTGCTAACTGGCTCACTGAGATCCTGAGCTTCCTTGCCTCCTAAGCCATGGGAAACATGTACTTAAAGCATGTACCCACACAGACACACAGACACACACGATTATAAGAAGATATGTTGACTGTATATGGCCTATACTATATATCTTGATACTTAGAGAGATTCAGAGACAGAGAGAGAGACAGTGAAAGAGGATAAGGGGAGAAAGTGAGGAAGATAAGAGAAAGTGAGATAGCAAATGCGAGCGAGAGAGTGAAAGAGCAAAATACAGAAGAGAATAGGAGCGATTAGTGAGTGAGATAGTGAAAGAGCAAGAGAGAGAGGAACAACTGAGCTGGAGGAGGAGAGACAGAAGAAAGGGTAGTTAAGTAAAAACAACTTAATTTTCAGACTTGTCAAGTGGCCCCGCAGGGTGGTAAGCCATATATCAGAATGGCACGAATCTAGGTGTACTACATACTCCTACATGGAAACACCCTGCTCATTAAACCCTGCTCGTAAAATTGTTTCCAACATTCAATGCCTGTAAGTCACTGTGGATACAAGTGAGTATGTATTTGTCATAGAGTCAAGTTCACACAAGTTGTATATCAATGGTGCATCTTTTTCTGAGATGCAGTAACCTTTTGTTTAAGGAAAAATAACACAACTTAATAATAACATACTTAAAGGTGACATATTATACCACCAGGTGTGAGTGTTATCAGCCGTTCCAAGCCGTTTGGAAAAGCTGCCTTTTCTGACATCACAAGTGGGGTGGTCACCTTGATCTGTGCTGGGTAGATCAGTCTACCAGCCTACCCAGTGGACTGTAGCAAACTTTGCTCATCTATCCGTCATACATCTAGGTGGACACGCCCACTTGTGATGTTAGAAGAGGCAGATTTTCGAAATGGCTTGTTACGGCTAATCACACTCAAAAGTCTGGAATTTGGAAAATAGCCATAGCCAGATTCTTAGTTTGTGACCTGTACCGCCCAGACCGTACAGAGAGTTAAACTTCCGACAGGCACCATGGAAATATCACTATTTAATCCACAATTAATGAGAAATGGGGGGAGCATTACTTTTTTTTGCATACTAAACATCCCAAAATAACGTCCCCTCTCTATGGTGACACGACTGATGGCTATGGCATGCCTAACAATTGAAACTCAAATTGAATATGCAGCACCTATAAATCAATCATGTTGGATAAAAATGTATTTGTGTGGTCATCCGTTTTGTGAATGTGTGCATATGTATGTGTGTGTGTGTGTGTGTGTGTGTATGTGTGTGTGTGTGTGTGTGTGTGTGTGTGTGTGTGTGTGCGTGTGTGTGTGTGTGTGTGTGTGTGTGTGTGTGTGTGTGTGTGTGTGTGTGTGTGTGTGTGTGTGTGTGTGTGTTTGCTGGTGTGTGAGTGTGTGTGTGTGAGAGTGTATGTGTGTGTGTGTGCGACGTCTCCAAGCCAATCGATAGAGCTTGAGAGCAACAGCAGTGACTGCGCTATTCTATTTGAATGCTAAATCCTAGCCGTGGTTTGGGGTTTCAGATATTATAATCACTGTAATAATATTGTGCTATTGATTCTGTTATGTATCCTTGAATTTGATAACACTATCAACTCCACCGCTCTCTCTGTCTCTCCTACCTCCTCTCTCTATCAGGAGTTGTGTGTTTTTAAAGAATCGGTGAGACAGATGGCGAGGTCCTGGTGTTTCTCGACGGGCTTCAGTAATACAGGTGGAGACATTACTTTTCATCAGCTCCTCAACTGTCGCTTTAATGGATTTCTGTCTGGCTTAAATTACTCAGAGGAGCCGTAGGAAAATAAAGGCCCCAAGGTTTATTTACAGAAACGCCCATTCTACCATTTCTCATCCATATATATATATTCAGGCATACCCTTGATGTTGTTTTAAAGTCCTTGTGAAAGCTTCTAGGATTCATCAACATGTTTTTTTTTCCAAATATTTCCCACACTGATTAACTTAACAGATTTATCCCGTTATGAGGTTTATAGAAATATGTTTCTTAATTAAAATCGTTTCAATACCTTTCATATAATTGATGTTGAATTGCGTTAAATGTTCAAAGCCTTTTAAAGTGTTTCTCTTTAAAGGCTTGATCTGAAAATCATACCATATTTTCAGTGAAGTTAATGTATTCCCATGGGATTGATGATATTAATGCAAATTATAAATGACAACTGTAAAACCTACCGCCATTATGCTGTAACTAAAACCACACTTTCCCTGAGGCTTTCGGTTTATTTCCACAACCAGCCCGATTTAATGAAAACTCGATGCTAACGTAAATAGCTGTGAGCATAGTTTCTCACGAAAGCTAATTTTAACAATAACATTTAATTGACAGGGCTTTTGTCTCTCGTATGGTTCTGGGAAATACAAACTACCCAGGGCACTCCATGTGAATGCGTTTCCCTGTGCCACTGGCACATTTACTCTACCTACATGCAGACGCTTCGCATGTGCAAATGAAGGATGTAATAATATTGTGTCGTGATTAATAAAAAAAAAAATCAAAACTAACAAAAGCTCCTCTCAGAACACATTTAAGATTAATTGGCTTTTCCAAGCCCTTTGTATTTCTGCTCCAGGGAGATGCATTTTTCTGCTTTGCTTTCTGAATTGATTTAAATTCACATGGCAAAGTAACAAGAAGCTGTCAGGAACACATCAGCATATCTACAGCCCATTTTACTAGGTGTTAAGCAACATTTCAAATGAAATCCCACTCACCTTTTTATACCCAACCTTAACTACTCCAATTATACACTTTCTTATCTTTGTTGGCCGTAAGCCCAAAGGTGTCCTTGCCAAATTTTGCAGCCAAAATCATGATTCAACTCGGTCTTGAGGCTCCTAAATAAAGCGTTTGGTGAGACAGAGGTACATGATTAATAATTACCATGGCCGGCCCTGCAGGTACTAGCAAAATACGAACACTTTGACTGTGAGGCACATATATCCGCAATCAATCTCCACCGGGCCATTCCAGGGCCGTTTATTATGAGTGCTTTCTATTGCTTTCTGAACACAACAAGGTCTCCCCCAAGGGAACGGGACGTTACTCTAGTGGGTAGAAGTCAGCAACACACGCATGTCTGAAGGATTTACAGTATTGGAGGACTTCATTTGGATGCAAAAATGTAAACAATTGTGTGACTCGATTTCTTAAAAAAGATTTTTGAATTGTGGGATTGGATAAAAAATACTGATGTTTGAATGCTCTTGTATGGCAAATATAAACATGACGTATTTCTGTTTGCAGGGAAACCTGATAAGTAATGAATATGTTTGACAAAAGTATGATGGCAAAATTTAAAGATGCTACTGTATAAAAGGAAGGAAGAAGGTGATTCATTCTTTTCAAGATATTTGTAGTTACATAAACACATAAATATAGGCCTGTTTTGCTACTAAACATGGGCGCTCAGGAGATCAGCTACAGCATTGAAGGAGCCTGGAAGTGAATATATTTTCCGATAAAATGCAGAGTCAGGAAGATAGGAGCTGTACTTCGGCTTTGCTGCTCCCAAAAATTCAGCCTTCAGCGTGTTCATTCAAAGTTGAAATGTCAGAAAACTTCAAAAAAATAAAAAAGGGAAAAGCTTGCAAAGTCAAGGAAATTAAAACAAATCTGTTACACTTTTGGCTTTCTGCGGCAACCCCGCTCTGCCAAACAGCCACCACACTCTGCCAACCACAGGCTAACAAGAAGAGCACAGAGGTTGACCAGTACCCGAGTAAACCTTGAATCCAAGGTTATATTTAAGACGCATGCCATTACGTCCACAAACCAATTGCAATGCTTTACGGAACAACATTTGATCCCTAAAGAGGAGTTGTTAGATATATACAACGCAATGGATTCACATCTTTCAACCGCCTGCATTCCCATCGAACGCTGCAAATATCTTAGAGAGTTTAAAGAGATGCTGCCTGTTTGATAACCCGCTAAATTTGGCTTCTGCTGCTGGAATGTAAATTAGTCTGTTTGAGGCTTTTGCTTATTGTCATGCAAATCTTCCTCCCGACCAGCGTTTAAGACCAAGGAAAGATCCAGAATACCTGACATCAGATTCAAAGTCCCCACCATTTGCTTATCAAATAATCCCGCCACGCTTGCCCACTTCAAACGCCATAATGATATCAAAGCGTGCATGGCTTTGATATGCAAATGTTCTGTAATAGGATCTAAAACATTCTGTTTTCCACACACACACACACACACACACACACACACACACACACACACACACACACACACACACACACACACACACACACACACACACACACACACACACACACACACACACATGTATACACACACGCATAAAAACACACACGGTGAAAGATGCTTTAGCTCAACCTCCCTTATCACAATCAAACAAGCCATTGAATCGTGCTTCAAGGTGGCCCCTCCAACAGCTGTACCTGCCGTCTCCTGTGGTGGAATCACAGTGGCTTCCAAGTGATGCCACTTGGCCCCCGCCATCACTACGAGGCTAATCAGGCTAGCCCGCAGACGCCTGGCTGCTGGTGCTGAACCACGTTTGGGAACAATGCAGCGCTGAGGAAGGTTAAGGGGTAATAGGTTCAGAGTTGCAATTGGTGGCTCTGAACAATAAATAGAGAGACTGCGCCCCCCTGGGGGCCAGTTGTCCCTAGATAGCACAGGGGCCAGCGTTAATAGGATGATGCCCCCCCCCACCCTATTCCCTGGAGGACATGGATGTCCTCGGAGCGTACGGCTGAATGCGCAAGTGGAAAGAGCGTAGATGTCATAACAACGTCTGAACCGTTTTTAGGATGTGATCTGATGTGACCCTACCTTAACAAAGAAGGGCCCTTTCCTTTTGAATATGCACTCATCCATATCATGGTCGCTGTTGTGATTATGTAAGTATTATTTTTAAAGACACACAAGCCCCGTAGGTCATGGGACAAAGCCGTGAAAAAGAGCTGGCACAAAAGGAGCGTGCGTGTGTACACGCACGCCCAAACGCACTCAAAAACACGCACGCACCCAGACGTACACACCTACACCTTCATTCAGGTGAGCACCCGTGTAGTAAATATTATTACAAAGCGTGTTTGTGTGTACCAGAAGTTCATTTTTTGTGTGTGTGTTCACACACAAAGACGTGTTTGACTGAACATCTGGGACAAATAAAGAAGAATGAACGGCGGGAATGGGGCTGCAGGAATTGGGCTGGCGTGAGTGAATGGGGGTGGGGGAGGGATGGTGGCTTTTTGAGATAAATGATGTTCTGGGAGAAGCCTAATGTTGTGGGCTTGTAATGACGCCGGGGGGGTTGAGCTAAAATGAGCCGGCAGTGTATTCCCCTCAGCCCCAGCGTAGCAGCGCTCACAATCATCTGCAGGAAGCAGGGAAACATCTGCCCAGCTGGGAGCGCCCGGGGTTTGTCCCGTCCTGTCGGGCCTGTCCCTCGTGCCTCCAGTGGACTGCGTTTCAAAGTACCCAGCCGTCCTTTAAAAGCCGAAAAATAACTCTAGTACAGTTGTTTTCCAAACTGTGGGTTGCGACCTGAAAATGTGTCTTAGCAGGATGGCCACAATTAAATATGATTATTACACGGGTCTTGTCAATGCCGTGGAACGCTCCGTTCACTTGCATGGGCCCTTCACAACTTCCGGCAGTGAATTGTATTTGATAATTCACCGTTGCTAAGTATAATTGACCGCTGTCAAGGGAAACAAAGGATTTTTTGCCTCTAATGACGTCTTTGGTATCACTCTGCCAGTAGTCCGCTGCGCGTCGGTGTGCTCTTCGCACTGTCGGGGCTTATTTTCCCGATAATGACCGGCGTTCTATACATTACCCCTCACATATTCCAATATGCCTGACGTCTGTTTCATTTGACGATTAGTATGTTTTTGAAGAAGGGGACTGGTGTGTTGATGAACTATAATCATCCCTTTTTGGACATAGAAATGAGACTGTGATGCCTTTTTCACTGCATAACATAGATTTGCGGAGGCATTTTCTAGTGATTGTGTTTGTGTGTGGGCATTCATTTCATAAATCAGTTCTATCGCTGAATCGGCTATCGGCTAAACCATCGGCTACGGACTCCCGAGGTTACCGGCCCATTTCAGTGCTGCCTCTGATTTTAACTCCAATCACAGCATACAGAGGAATATTTCAGTCCCTACTGTGGCTTGATAACGCTGGATCAAAATTTTAACATTATCAAAGCAAAGTACAAACATAACCTGCTATCTGGCAGAAGACTCCCATGGGTGGGCAAGAAAAAATCCCACAGGGCGATGATGATGATCGGCGTGACTCATATCGCAAAACCGTGAGGAGAGGACAAAAGTGATGACTCCATGACAGAGAGAGAGAGAGAGAGAGAGAGAGAGAGAGAGAGAGAGAGAGAGAGAGAGAGAGAGAGAGAGAGAGAACGAGAGGGACAAACATTCTGCCAAGGAGATGTGTGAACATGCAAACAGAATGGCACCACTGACGCTTATTACACCTATATTATTCACCCAGTCTCTGGCTTTGTTGATGGCTTGTTGATAAATAATACCCTTTGGCTTTAGAGTTTGGTTCAGTAAGTTTGCAGTCCTTTAAGGTCCTTTAAAATAAAGATGGGAGGATTCCTTCTCAATCCTCATTAATTAATGTTACAATATTGAATTGACCTATAGCGCTTTTACCCCTCAGGAGAGCAGGGGCTGGGGTTCCTCAAATTCTGGTCAATAGACAAAAGAAAGCGAATTCCTAGAATACTTCCTATGTTACCTTACCTTTCCCTATTGTGTTTGTGAACACAATTATCTCTCACTATTGCTTATTATAATCGAGTAGCCTGGGTACTAAGTTAGCCACCTGCTAATAAAGCCAACACTGAACACTGGCCGTTCTGCTATTAAGTTGGGATACGTTTGAATCTCGTATGTGTCTACCATTTACATCCCCATATTTTCCAAAATGTACAAATAAATAAAACTGTTAACGTGCCTTTCTCCTCCTTCACCTCCTGTGACCCCTACACTTCCCTTCTAACCCAGACTGATAACAAATTAAATCACGTATATTCATTGAGTACGAATCAGCAAGAAAATACAAATTGAGAATATGAATGATTACATTGTGCACCCATAATCTGAAATCCAATGCCGTGCAGCCAACAGTACGCAATTTCTGTGAATTGATTTGTCTCTTTGGTCATGCGAATCATTGTGAACAAAGCTATTAACACACTATAAAAAAATATGAATCAATCAACGTCTAAAAGTTACTATCATTAAATAAACGATGGAAGTACGCCCCTCGGGGGTACCCAAGAAGAGAGAGTGCAGACATAAAGTAGTCTTATATATCTGTCACAGTGACCAGCCACACACTACCTCGGACCTGTTCCAGATAGAAGCACAGTTTGTTCTGCATTC
>NC_079431.1:17575276-17590276 GCF_026213295.1 Gadus chalcogrammus
ACTTAAATGTATGCATCATCAAAACTTTGGTTTGATTTTAAATGAACCATATATATATATATATAAACATATGCTGTATAGATGTGAAACACATGGTCTGGTTAGAATGTTGTACGTTATTTTTATGGCCTGTGAAATTTGATCATTGGCAACAAGTCTTGGATGATTTCATATGTGTTATGTCAGCTGTATGGCCACATGATCCTTAGCAATGTGTTTGTGTTTAACACTAATAATCCATACAATGCGGTAGTTTATTGTAGGTTTTTTTGGAATACTTTTTGATTTTTACAGATGAATAATATTGTTTTCAAGATATTTTAGGGGAAGTTGTCGGATGCTCTGGCAGTGTAAGCTTGGTGTTAATAACCACAATCACACTTGCTCAGTAAACAGGCCAACAATACAATGTGTTTGTCATTCGGAGAAGGTCAAGTTTATTTCGGGAAACGGGGGGTGAAGGAAAGTGAACTTTCTAATCTTCCTTCTTGTATCGGGATCACTGAGACTCAGTTTGACTTTGCTTGATGTACAGGATTTCTATATCCTGTATATATATGAAGGTTAAGATAGTTACATATTTAAGGGTATGGACATATGCATATACATGTACTCTTTATGTTCTGCTGTACACACACCCACCATCGTTGGTGTGTATAGATGTGTCCTTGTTGAACAGCAGTTGTTTCAAAAAGGAGCACTTAGGATACAAGGTCAGGGATTCAAACCCATGTGGGACCTTTTCTGTTTGGAGTCTCTATGTTCTACTCAGCTTCTCCCCGCACCACAACACACACATGTTAGGTCAACCACTGTGCCCTTGACCAGGGCACCCGCACCATACCTGGAGTTGCTCCCCAGGGCGCTAAACCGTGGCGGCCCACTGCTGCGAGAGATGGGTTGAAAGCAGAGGACGTATTTCCCCCCAGGCGGACAATAACACATCCATTATGTTATATTTCTTATATTGGCTTGCTTAGTATCACTGGCTGCTGTTCTGACTAATGACACCCAAACATTTGGCCTATGCTCTACCGGAACTTGCGGCCGGCTCCACATCTCGCCTGCTCCGTTCATTATTGCCAAACTTTTAACTTCAAAGCTCTCTATGGCCGCTCTGCCGTCTCTCAGGGGGGTATTGTTCTACAGCTGCCCTCTGAAGCTCAAAGCACGTTTCGCTCACACGTTGTTTTTTTTAAATGAGTGTAGGCCTAGGGAACTTATGAGCCAATGTTGCCATCGTACTGGAACTTATAATTGGGTAAAATTGTAAATAATCAGACCCAGGTCTGAATCTATTCCTCGATTGTTCATTGTTAATATAAATATTGCATTGTGAGTAACTCAGATTGTGGAGAGTTTACAGTTAGTTATAGTTATTAATGGCACAAGAAGTTGTGCCTCAACCCGAGTTTTCTCTTAATGGCTAACGAAAAGTGTTGAAGAACGAAGGAAAAAGAGTGGTAGGCCTACTGCACTTTGAGATTAAGTAATTAAGCACTTTGAGATTCTTGAATATAAAGTGCATTATAAATAAAATGTATTATTATTATTATTATTACTGCTGCCACTTTTAGAGCACATATTTTGAACGCAGCTCTCTTCTCATTCATTAATTTAGACACATGATTGACTACTTATTAGCTTCCTACATTTGCAATCTCATCTCATGATTGAATAAATAATAAGTCATCACATGCTTAATTAAACACTTAACTTCCCCCCCCCCCCCCATCTACCTATTAGATACAGTTAGCTATTAATAAGCTAGGTAGCGCTGCTATGCTCCCAAATTACCTGCGTGTCTTCATTTCCAAATAGAGTTGTGGAGTTCATCGACAGGTTTAGGAGTTCACATTAGAGTCGATTTTAATGTAGGATACGTGAAGTGTGAATATGTGAGGGTGTAATGAGGTCTAAGTGTGGTGATGATAGAGCAGGTATCTCCTCTGGCGTGTGGGGAGCGTGCGGGGAGCGTGACAGTCAGCGCTGAATGTAACAAACAACCTCATTTATTCACTGGCACCCACAGAGGGATGATTTTTAAGTGGAGATTTCGAGGCGGATAATCCAAAATGCTCACAATAACAGGCACACTCTTTCCGTAGTGCCGGAAATGACAATGACAATTTACAAGTCCAGACTGGATTGATCTCTTGAGGCCACACCAAAGCACGTTATATGCACCTTCAAGCGGGCTAATTGTGTGTTGTTTGATCAGAGATCAGGGTAAACACAGGGACGCCTGGCCCTTTGTGAGTGGTTTAAGCAAGTCGAGAGATGCGATCTGGGGACTTTTGGAATAGTAATATATGGTGTTGGTGAAAGATAGTGTTGTCCTGGCAAGGGTGTCCAATCCACACACAGCCAAAGGGTTCTGGGTTTGATACCCCCCCATGTGCACAGCCTACCAGTGTGCCTACACCTAACTGCTTCTGCTTTGAATCTGAATTCACACACACCCACCCACACACACACACACACACACACACAAACACACACACACACACACACACACACACACACACACACACACACACACACACACACACACGCGCGCGCGCGCGCACACACACACACACACACACACACACACACACACACACACACACACACACACACACACACACACACACACACACACACACACACACACACACACACACACACACACACACACACACACACACAAGCGTGTGTTGCTTTGGATAAAAGTGTCTGCAAAGTAAGTCAATTCGTAAATGTAGTGTGGCCAAAAACGATTTTCTATATTCCACTGCATGAGCGATTTCTTGATGTAGCTGAAAAAACTCAAACAATGAAACGTGTCTCCAAATGCAAACATCCATTCTGTGTTTGCTTTGGGGATGTTTGGCATTGGCTTGTGTGAAAAGGAAAGGATGATGACTTTGGTTTGGTGGCCTATTGATGACACGTTTTGCCCACAGGCTCCTGGCCTTCCACTACCAACCCTGTCCGTTCATGTTGAGATATTTGAAATCTACATATAAATCCCATGAACCAGAAAGGCTCTTTTCCCCTATCACATCTCGGGTTTTGATTGTTCTGCTGCTCAGTTGGTTATTATAAGAAATACTGTGACAATCGTGGAAGCCTCTTCCTCTGCCTATTTTTCATAATTACGATTCAAGGCTTTTATCATTCCCTACTTACTGAGGCTTTTATCATTCCCCAGCGTAATGAACCTGTTCACATAAAGGCCACTGCAATCTTCATAGATTTAAGAGAAGATTCCCCTTCGTCACAGAATCCATATTGATGAGACTAAAGAGGAAGACCTTTCAAAAGGGACAGAGAGTGGGATGGAGGGGGGTGTTTGCAGAACCATTGGTATGAAGCTGGAGGACAGAGGAAGGGTTGGTAAGATAAGCGCGGGGCTACGTAATGTTTTGGTTCTCCGCCTTCCTGAGATCCTGCATCGTTATCTCTAGGACGAGTGGATAGGGTCAAGCCCTCAACCTTTTTGCCTCTGACCAAAGAGAAAGAGAGTACATGGTTTAATTAGGCCTATGACGAGGATGAATTACGTAACATGAATGATGTATGCAGCCCTATGTTGCCCTTGGCTAAGGTGACTCCTCATTTTACACAGCTCCCAACCCCCAAAGTAGACTGTGGTTAACAGAGATGGCTTAAGTTCAATCTGAGCAACACCCAGCCCCAGCTCACCTGGTATTTGATCAGTGCGGGCTCCACCGACCGCTGGGATGATGGCCCCGATTCAGTTTAGGATACTCTTGTTCCAAAACCACTTCGGATATACACTGGGTTCCAATGGCTTATCAATAAAACGCTGTGCTGTGCTACATGTTTTCACAATGGGGATTTACCGTTTTATTTAATGGCTTATTTCTAATTCAGGAGACCTGAAGTACAAACTGTTATTTGATTTATTTGTACGTGTGTATGTATAGATCATAGATGTATTAATGCATTTGCTTGGTTGCAGAGTAAATCATACCAAAATTATAATCATGTTTTAGTTCAAAGCTTAAACTACACCAGTGCACCACTAAGATTAATTGTCCATTAGTCGTGTATCTCAACAAACTAATTGAAATAATTTCACCACAAGTTCAGGTAAACAAATCCAACCTTGCTATGCTTTTTAAATCCCCAATCCTTTCTAATCATTGCCTATTTAGATGTTTTTATAACCTTCACCTTCAGAATATCATTCTTCAAAATGGCCTCTTGTCTTCCTTACCACCTCTGTGACTCTCTTTAGCCCCCCGACCCTTCCGCTAAACGCACCCAGATCCAGGCAAAAGTTCAATCTTGTTCCCGAGTTCCCAGAACAGTCCTGCTGACAGCTCATTAAGACCTTCCAAAATGGAGTTCAATGATCTATCTATCTATTCTGTGCCTATGCAGTGCGCACGCTATATCTCCCTTTTCATTAAGCGGAATAAAGACCTAGACGCTATGGATTCATTACAGAAAATCACATTTAACCCAGCCTCAGGGCCCCTTTAATTCACTTTCATTATTAACACCATCATTATCATTAATACACTGGAGACGAGGCCGGCTGTTGAGGTGTACTCCTCCCAACGATGTTCCAGATGCTTACTGTTTGTTGTGTTTTTTATGCTGGTGTAGACTGATGATAACTCTCCCAGTCAAGCCCAACTGTGCATAATTATTTTTTATGACCATTCATTGGTCCATTTTAGATGAAGACATTTGACTTATTGAATTAAAGTGTTTAAGCGAGGCCACAGCCAATGCGTTATCAGTGCTTCAACCTTTAACACAAACCTGAAATCGAAAATCCTATTTTAATTTATTTCTCTATGCAAACTCATCTTATCTGACACCAAATCCAACAAAAACACACTCACTCACTCACACACACACACACACACACACACACACACACACACACACACACACACACACACACACACACACACACACACACACACACACACACACACACACACACACACACACACACACACACACATACTGGTGCACAATCTCCCTCACCTTTACGTGTAGCTAGAAATCTAAAAATACATTTACCATGAATATTAATTATAATCCAGATGAGCCTGTTGCCTTGACACCGGGTGATGTGGTGAGTGCACGTCTTCCCGGGCATGGCCATGAATCAGCTCTAGTGCACATGTCACAGCACAGCGGGTCAGACGGATGGATGATGAATCGGAAGTGGACACGCCGTGCGGGCCACGGATAGATAGATGGTCCTCTGGATTGGACGTCAACACACTGAAACCCAACAGCTCCAGCAGCACTCCAAAACACCTGTTTAATTTAGTTATCGCATAGGAACACGTCATTAAGGAGCAGGTAGGGGGTACGCTTCCTGCTTAAGGATGACTAACCTCGATGGATAACTCGGAAACAGATGGGATGGGGGTGTAGCGTTGATGTGTGTTGACGGACGAACAGACAGACTTGGAATTGGGGTTTGGGGTTGACCAGGGCATGAACTTGGCACTCGTCAATGGAGCGTGGAAGCTCTGTGTTCCCTTCTCTACCATAAAGTCAGGGCATTACACACACGGCCGGGCTCACTGAGATGCTCAATTGTGCTGCGTCACATCTTTTGTCTCCAGACTCCAGGGCCTCCAGCGCGAGAGAGAGAGGGAGAGAGAGAGAGAGAGAGAGAGAGAGAGAGAGAGAGAGAGAGAGAGAGAGAGAAACGATGTGGGGAAAGGTGGGGGAGAGGAAGTTAAAGTTAAAGAGAGAGAATAAGAAAGTAAAGATAGAGAGATGGGAGAAGTATAACAATATTGATAGCAGGTGAAATAACTATGAAAATAGAGGAGAGAAGGAGGATGAAAACCAGAGCCAGGGAAGGAGCGGAGGAGAAAAGAACGGCCAAGAAAAATAAAGCAAGTCATTTTAGAGATGTGAGTCCCAGTGGCCTAATGGATAAGGCATCAGCCTCCGAAGCTGGGGATTGTGGGTTCAAGTCCCACCTGGGTCGTTTCTTCCCTGTCCTGAGTAATTTAACTGTCTTAAATATCCTTTCAAGTATATGGATTGTAACATATCAAAAATCTATAATGAAGATACTGAATGAGATCATACATAACTTGCGCTGATCACATAAAATGATGCATCACCATAAAGATAATAAATAAGTATTATCAATAAAGTGGTCATATTCTAAAGATAATGATTGTAGGTTAAATTCATTTCAAGGAAACGAATTGTCCCAAATACACATTTCCACAAATTAAGTAATTGTTGGAACCCACTTGCTTAATGGATAAGAATCTGCCTCCAGAGATGGGGATTGTGGGGTCGAGCTCCTACTGGGCTATCCCAAAGACTTCTAGAGCTATTGGAAAGGCGTTTTTTGCATACAATGGTGTAGGTGCTCTGAAAATAAGGCGGTGACTACAACAATACCTCAAGCCTGTGTCCCTGATTTTTGCGGGTGCCAGCGCTGGGTTTTCTTTTGAGAAGGCCTGTCTAGGCTCTAGGCTGGGCTGAACCAGGACAGACGTTTTTTCCTTGATATTTGTGTTGATGGTGTTTACGTTCAAACAAACCTTTTGAGGTTGCATATAGGCCCAAGCCGTTGCGTTACTAGAATATCCACAAAGTGTTTTTAGAAAGAGGTGAATGTAGAAGGGAGTGGGCTTTAACTTTATTTGGGCTTTAACATCATGCATATGTTTTACATGTGGACATTGTCCATGATGATGTTAGAAAGAGATTCAAGTTTACTACTAGTATTCTTAAGCTATGTGAAGGGCTGATGCTACGACCTGTAATACGCACCTTGTTCATTCCAAGTTTGTTTAGTAGAGAGAAAAAAAAGGTGTTGTCAAACACAAACCCTATATCCCTGCTCAAGCCCCTCTCCTCTTCACTCCACAGTCCCATCCTGCTAGAGCAGTGGTTCTCAAACTTTTTATACAGCGTACCACCACAGAAAATATTTGTCTCCCCAAGTACCACCATTATGACCAATGTTATAAAATATAACAAAATACAGTAGCGTAGGCCTGCGTCCCTATTCAGCTTTGCACAGCTCACGCAGGAGGCTTATTTATTGCAAGCATTGTCAGCTGTACAAAGTGGTAGCACCAGAACAGACACACGGACACATAGAGAACATGATCTCATGGTAAATATTTTTTCATTCGTACTAGTATTTTGATATTTTTAATCAAAAAAAATAAGTAAGGGATAATGTATAGAACGTCATTATCGGGAAAAATAAACCCCGACAGGGCAAACAGGGCACCGACGCGCAGCGGGGGTGTCTTGCTTCACCCTGAAGGGGCTTATTTTCGATAATGACTGGCGACGTTCTTTACATTTTCCCACTTATTACACGGCTACTTGCCAAACCGAAAAAATAACTTCACACAGTGTGTCATTTTAAACGTATTTGTTAACATAATTTGCAGTGTTGATCAGCAGAGAAATAGTCTGCCAAAAACGTTGACGTCGCTTAGCAACCGAAGACGCTGGGGTTGACAAGTTACCGGACTACTTCCGGAGTGTTACCAAAGACGTCATTAGAGGCAAAAAATCCTGTGTTTTTCCTTGACAGCGGTTTATTAGAATTAGCAACGGTGAATAATCAAAGTTGTGAAGGGCCCATGCAAGTGAACGGAGTGTTCCACGGAATTTAGATGATCCGTGTAATAAATAATAATAAACTTACCACTAGATGGCGCATCGCCTACCACCAGTGGTACGCGTAACCACTGTGCAAGAGGATACAAACCCAGAAGGGCCTGGTGCAAAAATACCAATAAAGTTGAGACATTCAATGAACTCTACCCACATCACAACGTCACAATGCTGTGACGATGTCTCCATTAATCACTGTATTTCCTAGCATTTAAAAATGATAAAATAATTGAAGAGACAGGCATTGTTAAGACTAGTTGGATTTAGGGAATCTTTTTGAACAAGACATATTTGAAGGTGTCTTGTTCACAACATTACCTCTTCATCCAGACACCAAAGGGAAGTCCCAGATGGGACACAAACAAACAATCCCTAGTCCCCACCTTATCCATTAGGCCAATGGGTCTCCATTGTTCCTTCTTATTTCATTTAAACATGAAATGAGAAACTTTATGATACATGGTCATAGAAAGAGTCTTGACTTCAGTAAAAGCTAGGAGTGGGGAAGACTCTTCAGCCAAACAACTTACTCTTTGGGTACGTGAGGAACCGAACCAACTCTTTGTTCCATGAGCAGCCTGGTGTGTCTGCTGTGTTAAATCACAGTGTTTCCCCTTCAGAAAAAGGGGAGACTAAGCCAGTGAGGCAGTTTATCTACAGTCTCCGGAATTCCCAAAACCGTTCATCTCCTAAAAAACAGCAGTGGCCTAATGGATAAGATCTAATGGAGCTGCTGGTACCAGGTTTGCGGCCCTTCTGGATTTGTATACTTGTCAGTTCTTTCTTCACGGCGCTTTACTCAAGCCCAGAAGGCACTCTGATTTCGTGCCAAATCTTTCATAATGCAGAGAGTTTAATACATCTTTTACCTGATATATACAAGAAAGCTAGTGGCCGTATAGATGAGGTATCCATAGAAACAAGCTATGGATTGTGGGTCCGACCCCCACCTTTTTTCGCTACTTGATGTTAACAGAATGTGGGGGCGTCTCCTTTAGTGTCCTTTAGAATGTACCTGAATTACGAGTATTGCATGTTATCAGTTTCCCTTAGATCCCTTATTCTGAAAGGTCAACTCTCCCCACATCACATCACCTAATCTCCCCTATTTAATAGATATATCCAACAGTATTTATCATCTAAACTTAAAGTGCCCTTCAATTATTTGCCCGACCCAGTGGCCTAATGGATAAGGCATCAGCCTCCGAAGCTGGGGATTGTGGGTTCGAGTCCCATCTGGGTTGTATCATTAATATCTGGTTGGTATGGCACCACAGTGAGTTTTGCAAACATCTGAACCTCATCAATGTATCATCTATGAAGATATTGACTGAAAGACTCTGTCTCTGTTACTAAATGTTACCCAGCACTTTAAATCAAATGTTTAAGTATAAGTCCTTCAACTTAAATGTAGAAAGACCACTCCCAATAACAAATTGTCCACCTCTAAGTGTCTTTTGCAGAACCCAGTGGCCTATTGGATAAGGCTTCATCTTCCAGAGCAGGGGATTGAGGGTTTGAGTCACATACAGGTTATTCATCATTTGAGCTAATCAAATGGCATTTCTTGGGTTCTGGCTGAAGCAGATGTATGTTCCAGAGGACATTGGTGTACAGTTCTATAACACTACAGCATGCTCCAACCACAATCAGGCCATTAGCCCTGTGTCTCCATGATATGCGAGGGAGCCAGCTCCAAAGCTACTTTGGATGTGTATGAAGGCCTTTGCAGGCCCTAGGATGTGCTGTTGGCTGCTGAGTGCCAGGTAGAGGGGACCTGTCCCAAGTTATTTAGGTCACATTGTCTGAAATGCGAAATAAATAAATAATTCTTCCTTACTTTCGTGTTTATTATGGCAAAGTTTAACATATTTCATCACTGGGCTGCTCCCTGCTTGATCTTGGAGAGTCCAAGCGCCCAGGGCAGCGCATAGTCCCCATAGGGAATGTACTGCTACCCTGACTCTGGGCTCTTCCTGGGCTTGGAACGGACATTGAGCATTACTAATCTCTTTAACAAAACAAGTTTGTGAACATTTGTTTACCTCCCACTGTATATGCATTATAGTTTCTTAATTATAACTGTGAGCAAGTGACCCACCAGCATGGAGTCAAGTAGTCTAAAGGATCAGACACCAGGTTCTAAAGCTGGCGGATGTGTGTTTGAGGTCAACCTGGGATGAACACTGTCCTTTATTGTGCAGTGTGGGTTCATAGTGGGAAATCCTGTTTTTGCTTGATTTCAATATCTTTATTGTCTGAT
Organism: Gadus chalcogrammus; assembly: GCF_026213295.1. Classification (NCBI taxonomy): domain Eukaryota; kingdom Metazoa; phylum Chordata; class Actinopteri; order Gadiformes; family Gadidae; genus Gadus; species Gadus chalcogrammus. Next base: position 17,585,187 of record NC_079431.1, read on the forward strand.
TAACTTCCTTATAAAATCCTCCAATGTAGCATGGTTGTTCTCCTGCATCGTTTTAAATGCTCTTCAGCATTGATTGCATATGACTACAGACAAGAACACAGTGATTCATTATACCTAATCATTATACTTGTGCTGCCATCTATACTAAAGCAACACCGGCAAAGTATTTAGCAAAGTATTCTTGACCTTTACCTGAAGTAAAATCCAGTGGTCCAATGGATGCTTCACTATCCTCATGAGATGGGTATTTTGGGTTCCAGTCCCACCTCTGTTGTACATGGGGCTTTCATGCAGATAGGCCTATATTGTTACAGGAAAATGACGAGGACCGTTTGAGATCGCTCAGACCAATGTTATGAGGTGTTATAGACAGTATGTGGCCACAATATTTTGGCAGCGTTGAAGCAAATGTGTCCTTGGCCACATTAAAGCCCTCCTACTCAACTGAGGTCCTCCGTGTAAGGAGTAAAAGTACGTACTCATTCGCCCACCACAGTGATTCAATCTAAGGCCTCGTCCACACGGAGCTGCAACGGGCGAAAATTATCCGGTTTCGTTTTATGCGGTTCAGGAATATCTCCGTAAAGACGGAGTTATTGCGAAACCGCATGGAGCTGTAGAAACACTGTACTAAATATTCAAGGCGCTGGTTCTCCTCAGAAAAAGTGGAGCGCATTAAGCCTGTTCGCACACAGCCTGCGCGCTGTATAGGCCTACAAAGATTCAGTCACGAGGAGATTCAGCAGAACTGAGGGTGAATTGAGCAGAAATACTTTTTAATCTAAGTTAGTAATTAAATGGATCAAGGGGCTTTATTTAAAGCTACAAAAAAGAATACAAATGAAATAATAAATACGAAATTCAACGCAACTCTGACGTTCCCCAGCTGGTGGGGGGCCAATGACGTCATCGTTTGCGTTTCCGGCGTCCACACGAATCCTAACACGAAACCGCATGGGTCCTGATAGATTTGAAACCACCTTGGAGGGTGGTTTCAGAAATGTGCTGTTTCGGACACCGGATTCGCCGGCTCCGTCTGGACGGTCGGCCAAAACGCACACCAAAAAATCTGCTTTGTGTGGACGGGGCCTAAATCATCAAATCGTTGACTTTGTCCACGACTTCGACATTCCCAATACCCATTGGGATGCATTTCGAGTTTGTCAAACATCTTAGGTGAAATGCTTTGCCAAATCTGTATTGTTTTTTATTTCTTCTTCTTATCATCTCTGGCAGACTAGGAAATGGAAATAAATTGCTGCCTCTGGTTGGTCCAAAATAACAACGCTTTGTTCGTTGCAAATGGAAAGTGGACGTGGATGTGTTATTTGCATATAGAGCGGGGAAGTGAGATTTGATCACTTCGAAAGTGGTCACTCGAAATACGTGATAAGTGGAGACTAATTCTAATGCAAGGTGTGAAGTGACTTACTCAGAGATGTCCGCTTGTCTTACGAATACCCAAAATGCCAGTTGATGACAGGTGTGAACAGGGCCTAGGCACCGTCCATACAGAGCCGATTTTTTGGTGAAACCGCATCTTGTGCGTTTCGTCCGACCGTCCAGACGGAGCCGGTGAATCCGGTGACGGAAACCGCACATTTCTGAAACCCCCCTTCGGAGGTGGTTTCTAAACTATCCGGACCTATGCGGTTTCGTGTTAGGATTCGTGTGGACGCCTGAAACGCAAACGATGACGTCATTAGCCCCCCACCAGCTGGGGGAAGTCAGATTTGCGTTTAATTTTTTATTTATTATTTTATTTGTATTACTTTTTGTAGCTTTAAATAAAGCCCCTTGACACATTTAATTACTAACTGTACGTTAAAAAGTACTTCTGCTCAATTGAAAAGGTTGAATCTCGTGACTGAATGTTTGTATACCGCGCGCAGGCTGTATGCGCGCAGGCTTGATGCGCTCCACTTTTTTCTGAGGAGAACCTGCGCCTTGAATATTTACTACAGCGTTTCAACAGCTCGATGCGGTTTCGCAATGACTCCATCTTTACGGAGATACTCCTCCTTGTTCATTAAACTGCCACCTGGATTCTGCCCAGTACTCTCACAGTTTTTACTTACTCTGAAGTTTTCTTGGGAACAGTATCGAATACAATCAAATTAAGTCAAACATGTGTTTTGTGGAGAAACACAACACAGATAGAACATTTCCAATTGTTTAAAGCAGGGGTCTCAAACTAAATTTACCTGGGGGCCGCTGGAGGTAGAGTCTGTGTCAGGCTGGGCCGCATCAAGTATTCCACAAAAAAAAGGAGCACAACTGACCCAAGCTAGAATTCGATAACGTTGGCTATGTAATCGCTGACAACAGGGGACAATTCATAGTCGTTGGTGGAAACCAGGACATTTTAGCGTCCTTTGGCTTTTGTCGGGACATCTGGTCACCCTACCGGGCCTCAATTGGCCCCCGGGCCGGGAGTTTGAGACCCCTGGTTTAAAGAGACAGATATTTAAGATGAGGATTATGGCCCACTACCAAGGTCACTGCATGTTCACGTTTAAGAAAGAATTTAACATTGGTGTAGTGATGTATTCTCTTGATGTTTCACAGGTGAAGTAGAACCAAGAGTTCTCCAGTAATCTTATACTTAAAAAATTCCAAAAGAGGGTTTTCTCCAGAGCTAGGAATTGTTTGTTTGAGCCCGATTGGGTATTGAACAGAGATATTGATCATCATAGTGTATAGCCCTGGTCTCTGTTTTAGATAGACTTAGAGGGGTTCAGTCACACTTGCCATTTTCAAATATGAGAGACTAATGCATATGAGTGTCGCAAGAAGAATGTATCGTCTGTGTTTGGTCCAGTATATGCGTTCTCCATTGATAGGCCCAATGACGCAAATGGTACCTTTTTTTCGACAATTTCTTTGGGTGAAAAAAGATTAAATGTTGCAGTCCACAAAAATGTATATGAAGCAGTACAGTACTGCCAGTACTGTGCAGTATTTTCAAATGGCAGTTCCCCTTTGAGTGCCGATCTGCAACAAAATAAGTTCTGTGAGAGAGAGCAAGGCCTTAACAGGATCACTAACTGTGGGAGTGCTCACTCACATGGCCCAAAGGAGAGTCTTTATTTGAGACTGAGCACAATGTCATTTCCTCTTTCTTTTTCTGTCTATTCAGCTCTCCGTTTCTCCCTCACTCTCGTTATCTCAACGCTTTTACCACTTTTATTTTCCCCGCTCTAGCTTTTTCCCTCCTTTCTCTCTTCTCTGTGTCGCTCCTTTTCAGTGTCTCCAGTCTTCAAATTACCAATTCCCTGCTATCTCCTCTAGTCTTCCAACCTCACTCTCTCTCTTGGTATCGCTCTCCGTCTTAATACCTTCTATTTCAGTCCCTTCATCAACCAACCATTTTATTCTGCCTCCACCACCACCTCCCCAAGCCCCCACCACCACCTTCCCTTCCCCTCCATCTACCTCCTGGACATGAACGGTTCGGGTCCATGTTAATGATGCGACTCTCATTGTAACCGGGATAACAGGCGTATAGACACCCTAGCCGAACCCAAAGTTGGCTGGACCACTATGCTCTGGTTGCCAATTTACTGTAATAGCTAGCTCAAGGGTATCACAATCATCATCATGGATGCAACCCATGGTGTATTACTCACAATCACGTTTGTAGTTCTAGTGCTACCTACTGCTGCATTGGACCCTGTTGTGGCATTTAACACAAACATAAACAACCAAGATGGCTGCCACTGATGTGTTTCACGGTTTGTTGCTCTGATTGGTTGTAGGTCTGTCCAATTGGCAAGTCTGGCGATATCAGGCTATTGGAAAGTATTTTCCATAACATTACAATCCGTACCACAACTTCATCTGATTAATTATACTTAATTTTTAATACATTAAAATACATTTGAAGGTCCTGATGTTGATTGAGATGTGATACACCGACTGGTGATAAACCAACCACATGGACTGAAAGATAAACAAAACAATTACCTTTTTACTGATCAAGCAAACTACTGCATCCAAAGGTACTAACATTGAATTCCGACCGAGGAGATTGACCCTAACCCTAAAGGATGCCTATGGGTATGGCTCCAAAAACTGGGGATTTAACCTAGTGCCACTTTACACTATCCTGAGTGAGCAAAGATGGAGCCTTCGCTTGGACCTCCTCACATGTTCCCCCTACGTATAATAATGAATTCATCCCAGAGAGCTGTAACTTCATTAACACAGTCCTCTCTTAGCCCGCGTCTCCATATCAATTTATTGGATTGTTTAATGTAATCATGCATTATGCAAGGAGATTAATTGAAATGGCTGCTCCAAGAAAGGGACAATGCATTAAAGAGCTATTTGGAATCAAAAAGAGGATTTACTAAATGGCCCTTCAGGCTTGAGATACCTGGAAATTCATTCATCCGTAGGAATGAGAGTCACTTTTTTGGAGGGCGAATTACTTTATTAGAAAATGGAAACCTTTGTTCTGTTTCCATCAGCGATAACAGTCTTTGGGTATCTGGAGAGTTCCACGGTATAGGGAGGAGGAAGCCCGGCCATGATAGACTTGTTTTCAGGCAGTTTATCAGTAATCTATTCCTAGTATTAATAATACTTAAAGTAACATCTACAAGTTTTACTTGGCTATTTGCATTATTATCGTGAAGAGATTATTTATATTCCATGTTATCTATAAACTACTAGGACTATTTAGATTTTTTACAAATTATTTATTTATTTTTGTTGGTAGAAGTAGAACTAAAGACATAATTGAGTCACAAATACTGGTATACCTAGTTTAAGCACCCTAGGTATAATTGTAATGAATATGTAATGAATTAGCTCCAGAGATAAAAAAAAAAAAAAGAAGGGAAATAAAGAATTGGTGGGTGAGAAAAGGTATACAAAAGTATATTGCTAACAATTCTCCTATTTTTTTCATCCAGCCAGAAACGTCTTCAATTATAAGACATTTAATTTCTTGACCTCTGTGTCATTCAGACTCTGGACACCATTATCATAATATCATCCAACATGACCGACAAATAGCAAACGTCCCCCCCCCCCCCCCCCCATCACCCCAGGGCTGAGTGGAGGGGGGCAATCAGCCCTGGGGT
>NC_079431.1:17595276-17622776 GCF_026213295.1 Gadus chalcogrammus
TTAATAAAAAAAATTATGTCTACGTTTTGAGCCCTGATTTTAAAGTTTAAATTGTTCTGTGTGTATGTGTTTATATGACTGATACTTATGTTGTCCTGTGTGAAAACATTTCCCCCAGAATGCCGAGGTTTGATCTGATACGTGTCAGACATCGAGCTGGACTGGGGGTCCGTGAGGTCATCAAATGGGCGCAAATCAAAAAAAGTGACAAAATCAATAAACCTCAGCCTGCTGCCATTACATCTCTTGTGCGAAAAAAGACCATCCACAGAAAACAAAGGCCGGCTCACTGATCCGCAGATTGAGTTTCAAATGGATGGTTGATTTGTTTAATGAGGTTGTTAGAATACAAAAACTTCAGAGCAAAATATGTCAAAATATCTTTCAAACTATGACAACAATAGGCTATACCTTTGTACATCCTGTTTCATTTCATTTTGGGAAACATGTGAAATCAATATCAAACAGCCAAATTCAACCTTTATAAGGTAAAATCATGATTTGAGAAGCTTCTCTATAGCAATTATCCAACAGCACGCTCCGATTACTCATTGGAATCAGGTTATGAAACTGTCAAAATTTTTCACCATGGCTTTGAATAATAGCATTTTTTATGGCAGTCATACTACATGAGACAACAAGGCTTTAAACTTCAAAAGCGTAAATATTTTGACAGGCGCTGGTTGCATTGCTGGGGAGAGAGAGACCCAGGGATGACAGTGTGATTAGGCTGGCAAACGGATGGCTATAAGCGTTTTAATTAGGCCGATGGCTGCTTTGGTGCTGTCATCCGTTGCTACGAGACAATCTTAATTAACCTATTTAAAGTCAGTGGTGTGCGCTTACGTCCATAATGAGCCCTCCCAGTGCCAAAGGAAGACAAATCACCGGCATCTCATAATTCCCAATAGCCCACTCTGATCCTTGTCTTACCCACGCTTCAGTTTGTGTCCCGTGACACAAACATGGGCAGATAGGATCGGCTGTCTTTGTCGCAGTTGTTGTTCTTGCTGTTTTACTTTTGCCGGTCTGAAGATGATCCAGGGGATGCCTGACTTGAAGGCCTTTGATTCAATTCATAAAACGTTAATTCTGGTTTGAAACATGGTTGATGTCAGAGGGTAATGTGTATTTTGTTTTGTTACACAATTGGCCAAAACATGCAGTGCTATTATTCAGTATCATAGGCTTTTATCCCATTATCGAAAGCAACTTACAGGAAATGTTTTTGAAACATGACGTTAGTGAGTGGGAATATGCAGGGCAGCTTGCTCATATCTACCTACAGGTCAGACCTTGGACGCTGATTTTGAAACCCACACGTTTCGTTAAACCAACAGATGTCCAGTCAAACTATCCTGCAAGAATACATTCTTTATTTCATAGGGAAAAGGAAACCAACATCTTAATAAATTATTTTCAGCTAAGAACAGCCTAAAGATATTTACTTATCATGCAGACTTAAGGGACAGCCAGTCCAAAAGGATGCATGTCACCTTCCACTGAACCAGGCTAACTATCAAATTATGAGAAATTGATTGTTGAAGATCTCTATGTAGTTGAATATGATTGCTTTTCTTTAAAATGTTTATTTTCGGTTTATATGTTGAATTGCATCTTTGTGCATTCATAGCATACACTGGAAAAAGTCTTCTGTTGAACCAAGTAAAAAAAATATGGGTAATGGTTCACATCTATATTACATAACTTGAGCCAATGACAAATATATAGCTTGCCTCAAACAATATTTCCTATGTTCATAAAAACAAAATAATACAACTTGGCACCAAGTATAATTCTATTCTTTGAATGAAGTTAATACATTTAAATCGTATGTTAAATCCTAAACAAAAAAATATTGATTCACTCCAACAATTGGTTCTCATTTAAGAAATATCTATCAGAAATAATTTGGTTTATCCAATCAAAAAGATTACAATTTAATCAAACAATTGTTTCTCATTATTGTATACATCATCATTTTTTCCCGCTCGGCTCTCGCCGCTTCATGGCCTTGAGGCGCTTCTGTCTGGATTCGACATCACATCGCGACATCAGTCAGGGTTAGGTGCTTTGCCAAAGACACCTCGATACACTGCTTGGTGAAGCCGGGGATTGAACCAACAACCTTCAGATTACCAGCCAACCCGCTCTACCACCTGAGCTACTGCCGCCAGTGGGTCATCGTCACTCTGGTCAAGGCTAGTTCTTTCACCTCAAAAAGTCGCCAAAAGTCACCAATAGCAGCTGAAAAAGAAGCTAGATTTGTCGCTTGTCGCTGTTTTGAAAAAAAGTCGCCAAAGGGGTCTGAAAAGTAGCTAAATATAGCGACAAAATCGCTAAGTTGGCAACACTGCGGTTTGGTCCAGTAGTCGTAAGCATATGGTCGTAAGCGTCTTTGTATTTAATGCGCATGCGCAGGCTTGTACGTAACCTTGACATTTTACATTTGTCAAAATAGATATTTTTTAATTGAACTCCTAACTAAAAATATCTATATTTCACAGTATTTTGAAGTAAAAAAAAGTTATTTTAAAAATAAAACAAAAAATGTTTATTTGAATTGAATTACAAAATAATAATCAGATGAAGTGCGGCATAAATCCCTTTTTCCAGTGTATGAACAAAATGTGATTTATTTGTTTATAAGTTGGTTTGTACGGGTTTATTTGTGTTTGAACATTTGTATCTTGTCCTTCCTGAATTTAAATTCAGGTAATTAGAATAAAGTGAGTTTCCCTGCAAGCATGTTGAAAAACTCAGACAATCAAACATAGTAATGGTAGGTATAGCCTAGGCATACTCAGAATAGTGAGTATAGTTGTATTGACCAGGCATATTTTTTTGCCAGCCACTAGACATAAGTACTTATTGGACAAATTATCATTTGTATTTCCAATGCATTGAAAGCAATGTGAAGCTGCCTATTCATTTGTTTTGTGTAGGGGAAACAATCAATGTTGGTTTATGTACAAATGTAAATTTGTGCCGATTGAGATTGGAAACACGGATAAAAGGTACAACAATATACTACATCAAGTATTTATAACACATTTCAAGTCGTTCCTCTGCCAGATCCTTTGGCATTTGGCTCTGCTCTCTGAAATCCAGCAGTAACATTTGTACTGTCACCTATACTGTGTACAGAACATATACAACACTGTCATTTCTTCAATATCCCCAGTAGTGGAGAGGAAAGCTGGATTCAGATTCAGTAGGAATGAAAGAAAATCCATCCACAAAATCACACACGAAAAAACTAAACATCCACAGAGTAGTCAGTGGATTTGAAGTGGCGGTAAGATTTACACTAGATGGTGTGACGAAGCCTGCGCTTAATAGTTTACCGTCTTTCCGTCACGCAGCCCCACAGCAAGCTCATAAACCACTGTAGCAACCTGCATATTTCTCCACATAGAGATGATAGAAAAAAATGAATTTTGCTGGTTTTCAACCAAGCTACCTCAATAATGTCAAACTGTCTGCCTGCCTATCTACAGCCCAAATCCACAATCCCCCGATCACCAACCCACTTAGCTTCCCCACCTTAACTCTACCACCTACCTGTCTATCCACAGCGTCGAATGATCCCGCTAAATAACGATGTAGCATGCGCCTATAAATCCTGATAACAGAAGGCCCACTCCTCCCTTGGTTCCTCTAGCTTAGAGTTTTAGGTGTCCCTGATCCAGATAAAACCTGACTGTTCCTGATCAGGTGGTTGCTGCCTTGCAAGGTTGTCCCAGAGCTTCTGCTGTGTGGTTGTGTGTATGAATGGGTCAGTGTCAGACATTGTCACGTGAAGGAGCTCTGAGTGGTCGCTGAGGGGAAGCGAAGCGCGATATGAATATGAATTTATACACAATCCACTGTGTGACTAATGTGTGTGACTAATCTGGCATCAAGCAGCTCTACGGTTGTATAGCAGACATTCTGAGGAGATGGCCGGAGCATGGGCTAGTTATGTCTTGTTTCCTGTTCGAGATGCTCTACCGCTGATTTGCACAAAAAGAAGAAGCCTTTAGGAAGGGATTTTAACCTGTGTATTTCTGATGTTGCCAGGCTAGTGTAGTGTTGATTGGAAACCTTTACAGACCTTTCCTTACTGTTTAATAGTAACGGACCCTTCCTTACTGTTTAATAGTGGCAGACCCTTCCTTACTGTTTAGTAGTGGCGGCCGAGGTGGTGCTGGCTGTTAAAAGGCAATTACGCGGTTGATTTGAGCTTGTCTGCCGTCAGACCTTAGACATTAATCTAAAGTCGGATTTGTGAGACTACGTTGTGACATATATCACACCTTTATACATGTCTCATAACCACATCCCAGGTGTTTTCATCTCACAAAAGAATGCTTGGAATGGGGGACAAGTGTGCTTTATTGGCAAGGCGGAGGACAAGAGGGCAGGACTGTGTGATATCTGTTTCAGCTACATTTATTTATTATACATGTTATTCTTATCGCACTGAAGAATGGTAACTGGCATACCCAGCCCATAGGAGGGAAGAGAGCAGAATGCACAATGGTAGACCTGGATAATGCTAACATTCATGACCCTCTCTTAGCTGACATCTCCGATGAGGTCAGAACGCAAACTTAGAACATATAGCTGTCTGATCTGCTGCTCCTCACACAATTCACACACAGGCATCCACTTAGATATACACCCACACCCAGGCACATAACTTCTCAAATGACATGTTCCTTGACATGTTCTTTATAGTTTGTCAGCTAGGACGGAACTGAGTTTTTCCACCTACCCTTGCACACTTGCTCTCTTCTCTTTCTCTGTCGATCTGTCTTTCTCTCTCTCTCTCTCTCTCTCTCTCTCTCTCTCTCGCTCTCTGAGTTAGTCGCCCACTTTCTGTGTGTGATTTCTGTGCCCGTGTCAGTTTTTTCATGGTCCCGCTGCGCTGCTCTAAAGAAGGCGTGTGATCTGGAAGCAAGCTGGCTGAATAAGAATATGTTTGGCCTCCGTGGGCTCCCATACTTTCATTTCCTGTTCCGGGTGGGGAAGGTGGGAGGGAGAACAGCTAGTTCAACACCCTTTTCTAAGCCCCTATGCTTACAGTTTGTGTTTCGTAGTTGAGTGTTCAATACATGTGTAGGTGTGTGCTTGTGTATGTGTGCATGCATGTGCATACATTCATATGTATTTATGTGTCTGCTAGTGTGTGCGTGTGTTTGGGTGTATGCGTAGATGTGTGCATACTCCTCTGCAGCATATGCTCATGTTTTAATGTGCTCCACATGTGCACCATGCAATTATTGTGCTGTGTGTCCCATCAGGATTAATGGCAGGCTGTCAGAGATCATCAGCCACATGCTGAACGTGAGCCATGGAGGCGGCGTACCGTATGGAACCGCGTGACCTCTGACCCTTCACAATCACTCCAATTTTTACCTTCCCTTGGACGTGTTTGTTGACACTATGGACCGCCCGCAGGGGTTTATCCAAATGTTTTGCATTGCAAAACTCTGCGATAAGTGGTGAAGGTGAGAGATCTTTTATTTATTGGCCTTGGTAAACGCAAAAATTCAGTTGTTAACTCCGACGCCGCTATCCTGTGGGTTTTTTCTACGCCCTCTCTCCGACCGGCTAATTCAAACCAGAAGAAAGGATTGGAAGATTCTTCAGTAAGAGCCTTGCGTGTTTTTCCATGTCTCGCTTTGACCCTGCGAGAGTGTTTGAGAGTGTTTCTGATCGCTCAAGAACACTGAAAGGCCAAATCATGGTCTTTATTGAAGCGGTGGTCTGTTATATAGAAAAGCAAAGCTTTTAGGAATGTTTATATTATTGTATTTTTTTGGCTTAGTGTACAGTGATATATCGAGGCAATAACAATAGCATTGGCCAATCAATCCAACACACCTTGTGAAGTGTATTGGTGCGTGTGATCATACTATAAGATATATAACCCAGGCCAACAAGTCACCCCATAAAACAAAGAAACATGCTTTTTTATTTCTCAAACATTGTCATTTCAAGCTAAATGTTAGCCTGGCCGATATATTAAAGGATCAATAGTTGTCTGTGTTAATTCTATTCTTCCTCCTCTTTATTAGATGTTAACTAACAGCAGCCACACGCAGGGGAGCATGGAAGGGGAGATAGAGGGGTCATGAAGGTGAGGAGGGAGAAAGGGGCAATAGGGAGGAAATGAAGAGGCCTGGCAGGGGTTTGTTCCAGTGTTTCACAGGTCCCTGCGGAGCCTCCCTGGTGATACCCCCTGTATCTATAAGCCAGCAACCCCCCTTCCCACGTCAAAGAGGACCAATAAAACCCCTGGTATGCTGCCTGGATATTGACTGCAGAGAAGGGGCCTCTCATGTAGAGGCATGCATGTATATGTCCCCCCAAAACACACACACACACACACACACACACACACACACACACACACGCACACGCACACGCACACGCACACGCACACGCACACGCGCACGCGCACACGCACACGCACACACACACACACACACACACACACACACACACACACACACACACACACACACACACACAGCCACATCTGCTTTTTCACTTACAATCATAAACACACTCTTAATCATGCTTCTTTCTGAAGGGAATGGAATTTGAGAAACAAACCCCAAAAAAAACTTAATAAAAACCTACTTCAGACACCCTTATTTCAAAGCTAAATTAATCTGACACCAGCAACGGAAACCCGGACATCTTTTGTTCAGCCTGCATGGGCAATGAATTGAATGCGACCCACAATTTTATTTTTATTATCATGAGGTGTCTCGCCATTCAAGGTGAGTTTAGCACTCAGAACCACAGACACTGCTGTGTTGATTAGGGAATGATTGCCCATTGAATGGTGTCGTTTAATGGCTGGCTTATCACAGATGAGAAAGAGAATGGATGTTAACTGAACTACAATGGGACCTGAATGCCAAATCCCCCATTAGGTGTGACTTTCCACTGAGTACCTGCAAGGGATTAATACACATTCTGTAGCAGGGAGGAAATGTAACTTGCCCCCTGAAGTTTTTTATTAAATTGTATTTACGCAAGCTTCGGACGCTAAGAGAGAGTGAATTTAGATGGAGCGATACACTTAAACCCCAGTGCTTCCTCAAGCTCTTCACAATTAAACATTAAAATGACATGCATCAGTAAGCACCACATCCCTAAAACAGTTAGCACAAGCTAAAGTGACTCGGCTGAGGAACGACATCTGGTACAATTTCAACCCTTGTTGTTTCGAGAAGTTGAGAAATAGCTTATTGATCTCCTCAAAGGAATGGCTATTTCAAATATTGCACATTTCTCAGCAGGGTCAAAGGTCGGAGGGTGACTTGTATAATGGCACCCCCGAGGTTCAGAACAAGTTTAATCTTGTATCTTGTTGGGTGATTCACTCTATTGAATGCTAGCCCACACACATAACCCAGGTACAGCCTGCCTCAAAGGCCTTGGAGATGGAAAGCTTCATCATCGTGGTATATGTAAACATTGATAAATAAAAAACATACCTGTTCAGTACAACGTAAAAGAGTTTTGGAAAAAGACACCAAAGATATGAGCTAAATAGACGCATTACATTAACACTCCCTGCAGGGGTTTGATTCCCTTCCCACCACAGCTGCCCATGCAAATAATGTATGCACTAGTACATACGATGGACAAAGTACATACGATGGAATCGTATGTACTTTGGATACTTTGGATACGCTTTAGATAAAAACATCCATGAAATGACATATATTATATGGAATTCTATATATCTTCTCTAATATATTGTACATCATCCAAACATGATGCAACCAGTCGGAAACAGTACATGCCTACTGACAAACAACACAAAATGGCCTTTATATTGTATGTTACTACCCTACTGTGACACATTTTCAAATAATGTAACTAATTGCCATGGGGAAAAAACAGATGGAATGGGATTTAATCATTCTGTATTTCATTGGATCAGAACAAAGTGATGAAACCCATTAACCAGCCATGAGTCATATTGGGTTATACATGATGTGTATGAGATTATATGTTGATATGTTATGCCTGCCAAGTTGGGAGATATGTTGGTAGTGTCATTCCACAAATTATGCAATATAGAACATAACATTAAATACATAAAACAAGCACAACATATATGAGCATATATGTTTTTTATTTATCGTTCAAATGATTTTGCCATACTTTGTAGACTAGGTTAATGATGTAGAAACAGGCTATGAGGCCAAGAATGGTAAAAATAATTTTCTTCAGAATTTAAACACACAAGTGATTGATTAGCAAAGACTAAACATCTGACAGGGGGTGGGACAAATGTTCAAAGATGTCACCATGACATTAAACACTTTCACCAGTCACTTGATACCTCATGCCCTTTCTGATTCATATTCATGAACAACACAGTTGGACCTTTAGAACGCTGACAGATCCATAGGGTAACAGAGTCCTCCAGCCTACAGGGGGCAGACCATGCCACCCTGAGAGCCACCGAGGCTCATACCAAACTTAAATTGTTTACATTTTTCAGGAAGTGAAGATAAAGAATAATACATGAGCTTGGCAAGTGACTGGAGGAACTTCATGTTTCTCTATAAGACTATTGTGTTTTTTACACTAGTGATAAAAGACAGGAAATCTGTAAAGAATCTTCATTGCATAGAAAAATATGACAAAATCAAAATAATGTGTGTTGTACGGTGGGCCTTGTGATGACTTTTGAACCAAGTGGCAAGGTGTTTTTCCTATTCGAGGAGGACTTTTTCTGAAGTTGCTTGGTTTGACATATGGAAGTGAGGTTGTAATAAATTTACCCCAGCATAAAGTATGCATACATGATTTACTTGGAGATAAAGTGATCATGCAACTTCTCAGGCAACCCAAGACATATCTTCTGTCCCTCATATTTCCTTGAATCTTGGCTTTACTCTGGCACAGAAAACATTTTGTGCGTTAACATATTGCATCAAATTAATAAAATGAAGCACATTTTCCATTCTGCAGGGTTGAGGAAAGAATCCCAGTAAGAAGTTAAGACTCTTCAATGACTGAACCCTATTTTATCATCTTCCTCTTCAGAAGGGCCGGTCTCATTAGAAAGTGTTGAACACGTTGCATAACCCAGGTTTTACTCTGGTACACACGTCAGAAAAATGAATGCAGAACTGTCTAAAAAATAGAAATAATGTATACCAGCAAAATAAAACTAAAGCTGCTGAATAATTAATGCGTGATGTAAAGCTTGAAGTGATCTGCAGCGGGTATCCCAGGAGACAACATCTGTGAAAACAGGTTTTCTTCTCCACACTAGGCAGCAGCTTTAACAGCAATTACAGTCAAGTTTAATATTTCAAGTGGAGTTTAACATCGAACACTAATTATGTGGAAAAAGAAAATAATCTAGATCAAACTTTACGGAAGATTGTTCTGCAAAACAACTTTAGCTTGCAAGTGTTCATTTGTGATTCATTTACCAGTTTTTTATTGTTCTTTAAGTATCTGGTGTTTTTTTAAATGTCCCAGTTCTCTTACTAAAACTAGAACATCGTTACATCTTCTTTAGTTGACACATCAGCACAACTTTCTATATCACACATTGGGCACCACTCTTTTATTTAACATTTGTCAAATTTGAAAATATGTTTATACTCAAACAGCTAACTTTTATGATTGATGCACTAGGATAGTAGAGTTGCTAGAGTGGTTCAGTTCGAGCCAAAATTTACTTGGTTTGATCCCCAATGTCTTAAATCAACCTGTCTGCATGCAAGTTGCCTTACCCTTACCTGCTCAAAAAATGGCTAGTATCTCTAATATATGCAGTATGTCAAAGGACTAAATATACATGTTAGTCTAATAGTGTTGAATTCTGGTAAACCATTTATGACTTAAATGACTCATATATATTCTTCATACAAGTTTGAAGTTTTTCGTAATTTAGTGTTTGCAAACATAAATCATTGTTTTCTTAATTTGTTGCATTTAATTATATTATCCGTGTCCATCCATGCCCCAGAGCACAGGTAAAGAATCGTCTTGTATGCCTTTGCAGACCCCTCTAGGGAGAAACGGTTTGTATGTGTGCTTTGACTCACTTAGCCTCTCAGAGTCTTTCTAACACACCCGCTAAGAGTGGCAGTGAGGAGCAGGAGGAGGAGGCCATAGCAACGCTGTCGGCCAAGATGGAATTAAAATGTCAGCGCATGCCGGGGTCTCTGAACCCCTGTGACCTCTATGCAAATCACCTGAGAGTCGACGGCGTGGAGTGGAAGTCCGCCTCCAGTGAGCAGATCCCCTCTGGTGGGTGGGTGGGTGGGTGTAGGGAGAGGGGGGGGCTTTGACAAGATAACGTATTCTCGTGCATTCAAGATAAAGAAGGGCCCAAGGCACCTGATACACTTCCCTGTGTGTGTGTGTCTGTGTGTGTGTGTGTGTGTGTGTGTGTGTGTGTGTGTGTGTGTGTGTGTGTGTGTGTGTGTGTGTTTGTGTGTGTGTGTGTGTGTGTGTGTGTGTGTGTGTGTGTGTGTGTGTGTGTGTGTGTGTGTGTGTGTGTGTGTGTGGGGGGGGGGGGGCGTAAGTCTTCTGGCAATACCTGGACGGGAGTACAATTTTAATGGACAACCGATTTCAAGTGACCATACCTCAATTAAATTCAGTTCACTGCTTTGCCTTATCTACCCTTCACTGTTTTGGGGTGGGGGGTACTAGCAGCTAACATACTGTTTTGGAGCAAAGACTTGGGTTCTTGTTTTTCTAGGCTTTGATTACCAAAGACTATTGGTTAGCACTTTCTCCTGTCGATGGCTGGGCCGGGGTCCCTGATCACTTTCCAAAGCGCCGCGTTGCCACATATTCATCACACTTGGATGTGATCCTCCTCACGGATGCATCCAGTGATGGACAACAAAGGAAAGTCGATACCCAGGACAAAGGCATTGATATCCAAATAAAGACAATCGACCGCCAGTTTGATTGACACGCCATGTCTCACACGCACACTCGCTGGCGTGTGGGTGTGTGTGTGTGCGTGAGTGAGGAATTGCCATGGATTTCCAATCCTTGCGCTGCTGCTTTCTCCTGTGCTCCTCGCTCTCTCCCCCTGCATTGCCATTGACCGGCCCCCTCTAATGTATTCTGCTGGTGGCACTTTGCCGCGACACCCGCCACTCCCCGAGCTGGGCCGCGTTCCCCTGTATCAGGGGAGAGAAAAAGGCGAAGCAGATCGATGGCTGTTAATTATGCGGATGTAACCAGGGATGGCACACACCGGCCTGCTCCACTGCTGCGTGGAGTCGATAAAGGTCACGCAATTAGTTTTCTCCATCTCTGCACCAACTTCTTCTTATTTTTTCGGGGATCTTTCTTCCTCTGTGTTTCGATAAAGCTTCTCTTGAGGTGGACTTTTTCTTAGCACTATCAGTTTTGGGAAAAACACCTGTTTACACACACACAAACACACACAGATACACACAAACAAGCATGAGCATGCACGTGGATGCACACATTTACCTGAAATTCAGTATGGGGCCTTAAAAAAATAGACTTAACACTCATATATATTCCTTTTCCCTATCATAGTCCACTGCTTTTAGTATATTTACAGCCTTCCCTTCCATTACTTGTGTTAACTGAGAGTTGTGTTAGTTGTGCGTGTGCATCGATTGACAAACTCACGAGACTTGGAGATTCATTATGCAGTTTCCCAAACCATTCATCACTTTTCGAATGACTGGATGAGAGAATGAATATTGGATTATTCAAATGAGGCTAATAGAATATCTGCTGGTTCCATTGGTTTGAATTGGTTTGGATTGACGTGCGTGGGGATAGCAGTAATAAATGTGGGTTGGCAGATTTGCTGAGTAATACAGCGAGGGCTCAGGGCCAGACGGAAAAATGTATTAGGACAATAATCAGAGAAGTTTATACAGTGTCGATATAAATCATAATAAGCAGCAGACTTTCATTACATTGCAGTCAATTGTCATTTAAGGTCTCTGGACTAATATGCCCTTGCCTCTGCTTTGCATCGTGCCTAACAACGCCCCCTAGCTGTTCTAAAATCCCTGTAGAACACAGCCTCTTGTGACTTTTTGCTTTATCATAAACTATATACATATGTGAGCTAATGGCTGATTATTTGTGGTAAGGAATCATAAACAATGGAAGTCAAGGGTTTTTTAGGCCAATTACCAGGTTTGTGTCCACTTGACCATGACAAAGACATTTTAGATCAATCTTGATTTTTTTTTGTGTCACACACAGTGGCTGTTATACATGAGCTTTGTTATCACTACAGTACTGCTAGCTACTCGCTATGCTATGGCTAAGCTAATGATATCCAACTCCTTATCTTTCATGGCTAGGCTCATTCTATGTTGTGCTTTTGTTTCTGCTGCTCTGATGCCACACTAGAAGCATATCTTTTTATTTTTTGGACATTGGCTAGGCTAAGAATGGAAACAATCTCCATTGTCAGCCAGTGTAGTAAATGTGTCCCGCTTTGCGTAAAATACAGTGTTCTCACGTTAAGAGCACAGTCCTTTTGTCCACTTGTCCCTCTTTGCCTTAGTATACATCATGTTCCCACCGCTACACTGCTCCCACTTCCCTTGAATTGAACCGCCATTCTATTCACAAGGCAGATTTGAAGTCAACTAGAAAACTTCCAACAAAGGCTGACTTTATTAGCGTAGTCCTATTATCTGTTATTTTGTTGCTGTTCGTTGGTTGTAAATGCCTGTTTTCATGCAGTTCAAGTATTTATTTGTAACTAGTTTTTAATCTATTAACGACATTTTATATTTTCCACTTAAAAAAAATATTTTATGTTAATATTTCTTCTGGTCAATTATTTTTTAATTTAAAACAAATCAGCCCTTGAAAGCTTTCAACATGTGTGTAAAACCTACCCAAAGTAGCAAGGCTCCCAGATCTATTGTTAAAATACTGTTTGTTTTTCGTAACTTCTATGAAAAGTGTGCCATGCTAATTGTGAGGTTAAAAATGGTGGTCAGTTGTTAACACTCAGTGCTGTGTTGAGAATGAATGAATGATGATAACGACAATTAGGGCATTTGGTAATAATGATGCCATTGTTTGGAGTCCATATCAACAGAAAAGAAGAGGCACTCTAGCAGAACACACAAGAAATAACACGGTTTTAGTAAGTTGGATTGTAGTGTTGGTAGATTATTCCGTGTTCATTTGTATAACCCTTGATCACGATCCACAATCAAAAGGGCTTTACATGGTTTATGTTTGATGATAAAACCAGAACCCACAAAATGGTTATGAGAAACCACCCCAAAGCCCATTGGGAAAATGATGCCAGGGATCCTTTATTTCTGATTATGTAACTTCCCAAGTTTTCTTTCTATGCCTATTTTGTAACCATTTGTGTAGACATTTTGACACTTTCAAATACCAACAGAAATATAAATGTGTAAATTGATACATTGGATGTTTATTATTTTGTTTTTGAGAAACATTGCCTTGTATGATGTATAACATCAGATCAAATTGTATTTCATGTTAGTTAGTTGAGATTCAATTGAATGAAATGAAATGTGATTGCCAAGAGGAGAGCCAAAAGTGGGGTGGAAATTGTATTACCCAGGAAACACACTGAGCAAACAAGTGTGTGATTCAGTCACTGCATTTAATGGTGCATTTGGTTGTTACTTTCCACAGTTTACAAGTACATGCAGACCACCTCAGTGGCTAAAACCTGGCCATCCTGACATTCATAATTCTTTATTTTAGGCTGTAGCACTAATAAAGAAAACAAATAATGAACCATCTAGTCTCTTATTCTACTGCTCCTTCTGCCAGCGACTCGTAAGAAAACCCATATATATGGAAGTGGTGAATTGGCCAACGACAGGCCTTTGTTACTGGAACTCTCTGTTCTGATATATAAATAAATATCATTGTTCAAACTGCCTTTTTCTCCTCATCGGAAACTCTGGCTATCATTTGACGACAGCCAGTGTGGATACGTACCCCTGCCCTTATCACCCTGCCCCTCTATTAATCAGCACTATGTCAATACCTAATGCGACCACGAATAGCCACCAAGATGTTGGCTTACCACAATGCTGAGATGCATCATGTCCTTGTGTCTGTCTTTGGGATGACCCTGGTACTAGAGATAAGCACTGAGATGTTGTAGTCATAGTGGACAATATAGTGTTTCACAATTGTTGGCGCTCATTCCTGGTTGTGTTTATATTATTTATGCTTTGGCTACAGGAGATTCGGCTTGGGTTGGGTAGAATCCAGGAGAATCATGACTGTCCAGGGCAAGAGGACAACTTTAGGTATAAGAATAGAATAAGGTATTTTCTGCCATAAGAGATGGCAGAAAAGCGTTGATCATTGCATGATGGATACATTTTAGGAACAGGTGGCGGGCAGGGCTATCAAGTTCTGGTAGGCTCGTCGAATGGTTGGTCAATATGCACTTGTTTGATCACATTCTTATTGGTTGGACAATCGCTGGTGTTACTCTCATTAGAAACGCGCTTCTTAATACATTTTTTTGGGGCTTGGAGGGACACATGCAGACCCAATTCTTTCATTTCTGAATGATAGGCTATATTGTGACAACTGCAGTGCTAAAGAAATCGTCTACATAACTTTGTTTCAAAGGCATGTTTAAGGGAAAATGTGAACTGGATTGAATAGAATTATGGTTGCTTGAGGTCTGCTGTTATTAATACAAAAAATATTAGCATATTGTACCTTTAAATAAAAAGCCAAATACGTAATTTTCTTCTGTAACGCACTCAGCTGCCGGCTACCAGCTCTGTAAAAATCATGTGTCCTAACACTAAAAATGAAAACCTAAGTCCTGCAGGGCTTTTAAACAGATTCCCTTCCCCATGTCATGTCTTTGGGGGCCAGAGCGATATAAAGGGGCATGTTGAGGTAATTCCCTGGCTGTGTGCCTCTGTGTACAACGGGGCCCTAGGGTGTTAAATAAGATGAAGAGGGGCCGGCAAGGGCTCCCAGTCGTGTCACATAAAGAAGAACAACAGCCCCGGCCCATGACATTTACGAGATAGCGGGCTGAGCCATCAGGAGGCTGAGGCTGCGGTGTGGGTCGTGCTGTGGATCTAGTACACGTGGAGGGGTATCCAGGAAATTGGCCTTTTGCGGGGATTGATCGAAAATGGCCGGAACGCTGTAGGTACAAATACAGATAAGATAACACACATGTAGAAAGACATGCACAGGATATGCCGGAAGAATGTGCGTGCAGACCCTAGTTCAGATTAGAGATGCACAAAACATATCAGGTCCAATAAATTAGCAACACATAATGGGACATTTGTGTCATTATTTATTGTTCCGATAAAGTAATGACAGCTGATAAATAGAGATGATAATTCAAAGCCAATATTTCTTCTATTGGATCAGTGCCTTACAAGCGCTTCTCGCTGTAATGCGCACATGACGTCAAACTTGGGCTTCTAAGTAGAGCCATTTGGTGTGGGTGTAGTAGATAAGGGAGCAAAATGGCAAACTTGTCATCGCTTTCACAGCTCCATGACAGCATGATTGCTATTTGCAATACATGTTCAGCTAGGGTTCCAAGAGGAGGGAAAATGCCTAATAGTTTTAATAGGGATGCAAGAGAAGAAACCCCAAAACGCTACGCTAATACATGGCCTAAATATCAAAGACATTAAGTATACCTATCTAAAGTCAGTTAAACCTGTGTTTTGTACAGGCTAGATCTGCTTTGCATTCACACCAGAGCTCCACAGGCCACTCCATTGTTCACCTGCTTTATTGCCGTCGAGCACATCTCTAAATAGCATTTTCATATACATAGGAAACATTTTGAAACAATAGGCGTATCTGGTTGATTGTGTTTTGAGTTTTGCTATTGTTTGGAGCAGGCTACCTTGCATTGTGCAGAAATATTGACGATGGCTCTGTAGAAAGGGTTGATGTTTCTGATGTTAAACTGCTAGGCTGACGGGCCTGATACCAGTAAACCCGTCTTTAGTTCCCCGGTCAGATTGCTGTAATTCGGAGCGTGAATATCTGTTGAGTGTGCAATGTCCTTCTTACTTTAGTGTAAAACACTTTCAAACCCCATGAACTGCCATTGAGATGGGTGATTGTTTTTATACACCGCCACAATCCTGCTACTCTGCAATAGCTTTTCCCTTTTAGTATTTATGTTGTTATGTTTCTGGCATCTGGCACTAAACTGAGGCAAAGCAAATGGAAGTATTACTGAGCCCACACATACAAACACACAAGTAAAGCACGCACACATGCTGAGGATTAAATGCACACAGTATAGCTCTATTTCTGTATCAACAACATCCATTCTAAGGTGTCTCTCTTGGGAGCCGGATCCAGGGGTTGGTATCAGAGAGGAGAGGGGGTAAAGGTGGCATGCTCTTTTTATATAGCTTGGACAATGGTTCAGTTTTGGAAAAAGTGGAAAAAATACAACTTGGATTCTGGACTATCTCTCTCTTTCTCTCTCTCTCTCTCTCTCTCTCTCTCTCTCTCTCTCTCTCTCTCTCTCTCTCTCTCTCTCTCTCTCTCTCTCTCTCTCTCTCTCTCTCTCTCTCTCTCTCTTTCTCTCTGAATAGATTTCATCACACTCACATCTCCACTTACTTCTAACTGCCTTTACATTTGCTCTAAACGGTTGTTCTGGCATTTCTATATGTGAACCATGTCTAGGCGATTATCTGTCATTCTGTTGATGGACAATAAAGTAGGCTGAATGGGATAGACTTGGGTTTGTTAGAAGTAATAAGCCACTGTCACTGGGGAATATTCAGAAGTAACTTTCCTATCCAGCATGACCTCGATGCCAGTCATCTCCTGCAACAACGTGTGCGTCTTGGTGTGTAATGAGCTCCGACTCTATGCATAAACACATACAGACACTCAAAAAGACTCACGCCAGCGCACACACACACAGACTCACATGCACATAGACTCCAATGTGCGCACATAAACTCACACACACCCACACACACACACACACACACACACACACACACACACACACACACACACACACACACACACACACACACACACACACACACACACACACACACACACACACACAAACACACACGTGTACTGGAGGTGATATTGCTCTGTAAAATCTGAGGGAGGGGGGAGGAAGTGTCAGGGATGTGTTGGTCGACAGGGGAAACAACAACAACACAACAATAATCTAAAGTACATAGAGGCAATTTGGTGGAAAGTGTTGTGAATTGTCAAAATGAATCTTAGAAAATCATTGTGCCGCCGTTCCCTGATGCCTCTGCTGTGTGCCACTGAGATCAATACGTTTGTGTACGTTTGTGTGTGTGTGTGTGTGTGTGTGTGTGTGTGTGTGTGTGTGTGTGTGTGTGTGTGTGTGTGTGTGTGTGTGTGTGTGTGTGTGTGTGTGTGTGTGTGGTGTGTGTGTGTGTGTCTGTGTGTGCGTGTGTGTGTGTGTTTGCGTGTGTCTGGGCTCCCTCATTTGCAGCTGTATGTGTGAATCTCTCTTGTGTGCACCACTGTGTCAAAACAAATGTGAGTGTGTGCTTCAATGCCTGTGAAAGTGTCTGTTCTTCTCAACTCTCAATGCGTTGTCAGAAATTGTCTACCATAACAACAGCAGCCGGAGACATAACACCCATGCATCAGCTCTCTCAGCTGAACCAGCTGACCTGGCAGAGAGCCTGTAAGCTCTGGAGCTCATTAGATGAACCATCAAGGTCTTCAGTGCTCCACAAACCACAGTGGATTGGTTACGACCGGGATGACGATCATAACAAACGTGGAGTACTCACTTGCCTGTGTTGGAAGACAAGCCAACGGACTGGCGTGTTATATACCTTGTAAAGCCTACAGGCCTGCACAACATGCACAGGTCCACCTCATCAGCTGACAAGCCTCTCAGCCCAGCAAAGAGGCTACCTCACCATCTAGGCAAGCACAGGGGAACCGGCAGAGAGAGACCGACACAAATACATGTTCATTATTTGCGTCCGATATCTTTTAGTGTTGGGGTAACCCAGAGCACAGCAGAATAAGCAGTGTATGAATTGTCTAATGGAAAAGACAATAGACAATAGGGTGCTAAGCTTATCAAAACAGAAGCTTAATGCGAAAGTGATGGGTTTGGGAAATGCTGGACCCAACTCACGCTGCAACAAAAGTAAATTTAATGGCGTCTCCATGACATTGTCCACAGTTCTTTAATGGTTCTTCAAGATGATAAGATACAAATAGTGCAAAGTCGGTATATCTAGCCTAGCATGGCCGCGGACTGCAATTTTTTTTCACAATAAAAATCACGTTTTGGATTGCAATTGTGATTTGCGAGAGGTCTGGGCTACTAAGGGTGCACTCACACTAGGCCATCTGGCTGTGGCCGTGTGGCCGTTATCACACCTAACCGTGCTCAAATGGCCCCATTGTTCTCTGGCCTGCACTCACACTAGGCCATCTGGCTGTGGCCGTTGGCCGTCGCAGCGGTGGCCTGGCCACGGAAGGCTCTTGTACATACGTCATCACGTCGTAACACGTCATCACCAAGCGTCCGCTGCATGGACCATAATAAAGTCTGCCGCCAGTCAGAGTTTTAACAACAATAGATAACAACACAGAGAACACACCAACAGTTGAACTGCTTGACGCAATGTTTACCGTTTAATGGGAAAGAAGGCTCGTCGCCTCAACCCTGTCTCGTCAAAATTACGTTCCCAGAGAACTATTCGGCATTCTCAATTACGTTTGTCATAAAACATATTTTGTCCGCGATTACGTTTTATTGAACGTATTGCAAATACGTTCGTCCTTAGCCTATTTTTTGCCATTTATTAACCTCTAGGATTATGTTTGGTTGAAACGTATCCCAGATAGGTTAAATGTCAACGTATAGCACATTATTGTCATTAAGGCATATCTCCCTTTCAGGGAACGTTTCATTTAACATATTTTGTCTGAAAAACGTATCTTGGCTGTGGATACGTGTTATTGAACATATCGCAAATACGTTCGTTGTCAACCTATTTTTTGCCATTCATTTACCTCTAGGATTATGTTTGGTTGAAACGTATCCCAAATATGTTAAATGTCAACGTGTAGCACATTATTGTCATTAAGGCATATTTCCCTTTCGGGAAACGTTTCATTTAACGTTATTTTGTCCCTGATTACGTCTTATTGAACATATTGCAAATAGGTTCGTTCTCAACATTTTTGTTGTTATTTATTTAAGCTACCTCTTGGATTACATAGGCTACATTTAATTGAAACGTATCCTTAATAGGCTACGTTAAATTTCGATAGCACATTATTGTCAGCATATAGGCATAGGTCTACCTCTCGGGGAAGCGTACGTTTGATTGTAATGTTAATAGTCCAACGTTATATCAACATGTCACAAGAGGAGAAATTAGCTGCTGACGGGGTAACTGTAGGAGCGGGGGTTGCTTTGTTGGTTTCTTTATCTAGGGCTATAGCTGTGGTCAAAGCGGGAAGTGTGCGTTGTCTGGGCGGCTGCCTGAACTGAGCTGCAGGAAATTATGTTCACACGTTTCTTCATTCATTCATGAAGGCTATACCGGTGAACGGTGACGTCAGACTCAGACTCAGACCCACCTACAAACCAATCAATGTCCAGTATCAGCCTGTCCTCTCGGAAAATACGACCACGTAGGTGGTTTGTTCCGCTGTCACACTAAATTTGTACCGGGGGCGAAATTTGTACCGGGCGCGTCATCATTACGTAATCCATTACAAACCTGCCCTGCAACAGATGATCGCGTCGTCCGTTGCCGGGAAGGTTTCAAGAAACATTCGCGCTCATGTTGCCAAAGACGAAATAACATAATACAGTTAACGGATCGCTAGATAATGTAATGTTTTGTTGGGTTCCTTAATAAACACACGATGTATCTTGGAACAGACATCAACATGCAGCGCGCCAATCCAACTGCGCATGCTCCGTGTGACGGTCTAATAACTGATGTTGATATCATTACAGATAACACTTGTTTTTACTTTATATTTGTATTGTATTTAATTGTTTAATCAAATTTAGCAAGTAAACTGAGTGTTTAAAGCAGGTCAAGGACGAAATAGCACAATACAGATAATGGATCGCTAGATAGAAGGTTCGCGAATGTTCACGTCATTCGACGCGATCATCCGTTGCCAGGCAACGGACGAAGCGATCATCTGTTGCCAGGCAGATTTGGAGTGGATTACGTATGGATGACGCGCCCGGTACAAATTTCGCCCCCGGTACAAATTTAGTGTGACACCGCCACAGATTACGACCCATTGGAATTCATCCAAAACGAGCGAACGAGGCCCTCTACATGTGCGGGCAACCCTTTCTCATCAAAATTACGTTCCCAGAGAACTATTCGGCATTCTCAATTACGTTTGTCTAAAAAACGTATTTTGTCCGTATTTACGTTTTATTGAATATATTGTAATGACCTCGCCGGTGACATAACGACGTTGAGTCATTAGTAATTGAAGGAACTTTTAATGGACCAAAACCAGGTCACTGAAACCCGTAACCAACGGCAGAAATCCCACCCAAAACAAACCCTGGTTACCCCGGCAACCCCCAACACGGTCTCACTCACGTGCAGGCCCCCACCCTCGTGTTCTTCCAAGGCCCTCCCCCAGCTGACCTAATGATTCGCCCCCACACTGATTGACAAGAAGAACATTACAATACATGCACACAGAACAACTGGCATAACGGACAACGAAATACAATGCAACACATAACACACAAACAATTTAACTGTCCCAGGGTCGCTACAATATCGTAAATACGAATTCGTTCTCAGCCTATTTTTGCCATTTATTTACCGTGTTACTATGGCAGAATAAAGAATAAATTCATGCATTATCATTCAACTTGAACATGTGTTTTTACAGTATAGAGTGGTGGAGAGGGATGACGTATGTCATCAAACCCGGAAGTGAGCGTCGCCCTCGGTTCCCTTGACAAAAAGCCAACGGGTTTTCCATTGGATTTTGGTTTATTGCAGAAAAATCCTCAACTCCTCAAAAACGGAAAATAAATAAATAAATTAAAATAACCGTGCTCCAAAGAACGAAGTGTAAACCAATGCATTCTGAATGGGAGTGTTTCTCCGATTTTTCCATGCTACACAACGAAATGTAAACCCATGCAAATAAAGACATGGTCATAATAATTTCAATATCATTAATCTACTACTGAGTGTGTAGGGAGGTATTCTATTTTTTTCAAAGGGGCTGAATCCAGTCACTTGACCGTCATGGTTGCTATGGTGGTTGCTATCGACCGCCTCCTCTAATAACTCTAAAAACCACGCGGCAAAGGAGCTGCCGTCAATTGGGTTGTTTTTGTCGTAAACTAGGGTCCGATGGTTGAAAGGGCAGGAGGGCAGGAAGGGGGGGCCTGCCCTCGGGGTCTGACCGGGCCAAGTTTCGGACAGGAAGGGCCCCCCCTTCCTGCCCTCGGGGTCCGACCGGGCCAAGTTTCGGTGTGGAGGTCCCAGTTAGGCCCTAGAATAAGGTATTACAATTTCAGGGCGGTAGGACCTTCCTATCTCAAAAACTGTTTTTCCACCACATTCTGAACCATTAGGTCTTGCAGGCAACACTTCTGAGGGGCTTTGTCCAAATGACACTTCATTTGGGAAAACTTTTTTTCTCTAAGGGCTAGAACTCCAAATCTCGGATATGTCGTTCATGGGGCCCCGGGAAATGTGTGTAAACATTTTAGCATCCCTAGCTATCTCGAAAAGGTTGGCAAAGGGGCGTGACCTCCAACAGTACAGTACATGTACATAAGACAGAGGTTAGTTTCTAGTCCCCATTTTTTGTGGGATGGAGGTGTACATTCGTGGCTAAAGGTGTGTAGACACAGCTGGCCTGTGGCCACGTTTTTGAAGTCGGGGGTCAAAAGGTCAAAAGGAGCTGGCACCACGCCGCTTATGAGATAACAAAAAGTTAATGTGTGTTTCTCTCATAACTTTTTGTCATTATTAAAGAGAGGCCTGATTCTCAGATATGCATGTTGGATGGCTAGGGTGTAGGTCTGGGAAGAACTTCAGGCCAAAATCTTGCAAGCGAGCCGCTGGGTGAGTTGCAACGAGATGGAGCACTTGCTGTGCTGTCATTTCCTGTAGTGCTGGAGCCACAGGTTGAAGCGTATGCGTCCTTTGAGACCCCCTTTGATATATAAGAGACGCTATACAGCTTACTTAAATGTTGTCGACTCAGTCACCTATTGCATCACTTCCTTTAGGGCTTCGGCCTCCTAATTGATCATTGTAGTAGGCTATAATTGAATGCCCTCTTTCATATATATATGATACCTCCACCACTGGGACGTGGCAACAATTCTCCAAATCCATATGGGAAGGGGGGGGATGCTTGTGGACAGTAGGGGTTTACCCTAGACATAAATAGGAAGTAAAATCAGGAGAAGGAATGACCTCTCACAAATATTTATTGAATAAATTGTTTCAAATAACCCTCTCTCGTTAAATCAATGAGCTTGGTGTTTTGCTTTCAAAAATTAGTTAAAGAAGAAGTCTAAACTGCAGAAAATAAACACATCCAAGCTGCCTTTTAAGGATACCTTGGAATATCTGTCTATTTTTCAACCATCGGACCCTAGTTTACGACAAAAACAACCCAATTGACAGCAGCTCCTTTGCCGCGTGGTTTTTAGAGTTATTAGAGGGGGCGGTCGATAGCAACCACCATAGCAACCATGACGGTCAAGTGACTGGATTCTGCCCCGTTGAAAAAAATAGAATACCTCCCTACACACTCAGTAGTAGATTAATGATATTGAAATTATTATGACCATTCAGAATGCATTGGTTTACACTTCGTTCTTTGGAGCACGGTTATTTTTATTTATTTATTTATTTTCCGTTTTTGAGGAGTTGAGGATTTTTCTGCAATAATCCAAAATCCAATGGAAAACCCGTTGGGTTTTTGTCAAGGGAACCGAGGGCGACGCTCACTTCCGGGTTTGATGACATACGTCATCCCTCTCCACCACTCTATACTGTAAAAACACATGTTCAAGTTGAATGATAATGCATGAATTTATTCTTTATTCTGCCATAGTAACACGGTAAATAAATGGCAAAGATAGGCTGAGAACGAATTCGTATTTACGATATTGTAGCGACCCTGGGACAGTTAAATTGTTTGTGTGTTATGTGTTGCATTGTATTTCGTTGTCCGTTATGCCAGTTGTTCTGTGTGCATGTATTGTAATGTTCTTCTTGTCAATCAGTGTGGGGGCGAATCATTAGGTCAGCTGGGGGAGGGCCTTGAAAGAACACGAGGGTGGGGGCCTGCACGTGAGTGAGACCGTGTTGGGGGTTGCCGGGGTAACCGGGGTTTGTTTTGGGTGGGATTTCTGCCGTTGGTTACGGGTTTCAGTAACCTGGTTTTGGTCCATTAAAAGTTCCTTCAATTATTAATGACTCGACGTCGTTATGTCACCGGCGAGGTCATTACAATATGTTCAATAAAACGTAATCACGGACAAAATACGTTTTTTAGACAAACGTAATTGAGAATGCCGAATAGTTCTCTGGGAACGTAATTTTGATGAGAAAGGGTTGCCCGCACATGTAGAGGGCCTCGTTCGCTCGTTTTGGATAAATTCCAATGGGTCGTAATCTGTGGCGGAACAAACCACCTACGTGGTCGTATTTTCTGAGAGGACAGGCTGATACTGGACATTGATTGGTTTGTAGGTGGGCATGAGTCTGACGTCACCGTTCACCGGTATAGCCTTCATGAATGAATGAAGAAACGTGTGAACATAATTTCCTGCAGCTCAGTTCAGGCAGCCGCCCAGACAACGCACACTTCCCGCTTTGACCACAGCTATAGCCCTAGATAAAGAAACCAACAAAGCAACCCCCGCTCCTACAGTTACCCCGTCAGCAGCTAATTTCTCCTCTTGTGACATGTTGATATAACGTTGGACTATTAACATTACAATCAAACGTACGCTTCCCCGAGAGGTAGACCTATGCCGCATGCTGACAATAATGTGTTATCGAAATTTAACGTAGCCTATTAAGGATACGTTTCAATTAAATGTAGCCTATGTAATCCAAGAGGTAGCTTAAATAAATAACAACAAAAATGTTGAGAACGAACCTATTTGCAATATGTTCAATAAGACGTAATCAGGGACAATTAACGTTAAATGAAACGTTTCCCGAAAGGGAAATATGCCTTAATGACAATAATGTGCTACACGTTGACATTTAACATATTTGGGATACGTTTCAACCAAACATAATCCTAGAGGTAAATGAATGGCAAAAAATAGGTTGACAACGAACGTATTTGCGATATGTTCAATAACACGTATCCACAGACGACGCTGAAGTTGGCATCCGATTCGCAGCATCCGATTCGGCTTGAAAACCACTTAGAATCTTCAAATCGGTCCTGATTGAAAACCACTACACCCAGACTCTTCCCATTTGGACTACATTATCACAGTGAGGCTATACATTATGTAAAACATAGTTTCAGATTTGTGAAACCTTTACCCTATTTGTGAAAATGCAATACAGGCTTATTTGAATGCTTTTTAGGGGTCCAGACCGCATTGCATTTTCACAAATAGGTTAAAGGTTTCACAAATCTGAAACTATGTTTTACATAATGTATAGCCTCACTGTGATAATTTAGTCCAGATTTGAAGAGTCTAGGTGTAGTGGTTTTTAATCAGGATCAGTTCTAATGCGGTCTGGACCCCTAAAAAGCATTAAAATGTGCCTTTATTGCATTTTCACAAATAGGGTAAAGGTTTCACAAATCTGAAACTATGTTTTACATAATGTGTAGCCTCACTGTGATAATTTAGTCTAGATTTGAAGAGTCTAGGTGTAGTGGTTTTCAATCAGGACCCGTTCTAATGCGGTCTGGACCCCTAAAAAGCATTAAAATGAGCCTGTATTGCATTTTCACAAATAGAAAAAAGGTTTCACAAATCTGTAACTATGTTTATTATAATGTATAGCCTCACTGTGATAATTTAGTCCAGATTTGAAGAGTCTAGGTGTAGTGGTTTTCAATCAGGACCGATTTAAAGTGGACCAGCTGCTGAATCGGATGCTGCGAATCGGATGCCAACTTCAGCGTCGTTATCCACAGCCAAGATACGTTTTTCAGACAAAATACGTTAAATGAAACGTTCCCTGAAAGGGAGATATGCCTTAATGACAATAATGTGCTATACGTTGACATTTAACCTCTCTGGGATACGTTTCAACCAAACATAATCCTATAGGTTAATAAATGGCAAAACAATAGGCTGACAACGAACGTATTTGCGATATGTTCAATAAAACGTATTCACGGCCAAGATACATTTTTCAGACAAAATACGTTAAATGAAACGTTCCCTGAAAGGGAGATATGCCTTAATGACAATAATGTGCTATACGTTGACATTTAACCTCTCTGGGATACGTTTCAACCAAACATAATCCTATAGGTTAATAAATGGCAAAACAATAGGCTGACAACGAACGTATTTGCGATATGTTCAATAAAACGTATTCACGGCCAAGATACATTTTTCAGACAAAATACGTTAAATGAAACGTTCCCTGAAAGGAAGATATGCCTTAATGACAATAATGTGCTATACGTTGACATTTAACCTATCTGGGATACGTTTCAACCAGACATAATCCTAGAGGTTAATAAATGGCAAAAAATAGGCTGAGGACGAACGTATTTGCAATACGTTCAATAAAACGTAATCGCGGACAAAATACGTTTTATGACAAACGTAATTGAGAATGCCGAATAGTTCTCTGGGAACGTAATTTTGATGAGACAGGGTTGGTCGCATTTATTATGTCCGTGGTCGTCGCATTGACTATACGTCATCCAGCTCAGGTTGCGTAGCCGTGCGTGTGCGCGTGTCGGCTCATTAGCATCTGTGTACCGTAGCGGCCCGTGCCGTAGCAGCACACCTCTCCCAAGTGGCCAAATTGGCCCGGCCTGGCCAGACTGGCCACACTCACACTGGCAGATTTGAGCACGGTTAGGTGCTAAAACGGCCACGGCCACGGCCAGATGGCCTAGTGTGAGTGCACCCTAAGGATCCGGACTGGGACTTCATGGAATGGAACAATAAACTTGAACATCTTCTGGAAGGGATCTGAATGCACCACATATGTTAACAATTGGTGTTATTACCAATCAGTGTATGGACTATTGTATTTTGTATCTCATTAATGTAAATTAATTAGGCTGACCTCTCATCGTTACTACTACTACGTTACTAACGGTTAGTGTTATTCCGGTAATTTTATGTTTTTAGCATGTGTAGCATTACAATTTTATGGAACCCACTGACATCAAAAGTAATATTTAGAGCAGCATAGCGCTACTGTGTCGTTGTTTAAATCGCACATCTCAACACCAGCTTGTGTAGTTTGAAAGTCAATTTTTTTTTAGTAGGAAGAAATTGGATATTCAAATGATATTCATGCTCTGAATGACTGATGTGGCGTGGAGAATTAAAGACGTGATCCCTGGTATGAGTCCCGGGTGTCTAGCGGGGAATACCGGCCAAGGAGACGGGGCTTCAAGGAGCACAGCACTCCCCTTTATAGAGCCATTGTTTGGTCAATATTACAACACAACAGGCAAATTACAGAGTACCCTACTATAAACAACAAACTTAATTGCAATTGAACCTGGTTGAACCTGAAGTTTCAGGTTTCAAAATGGATATAATGGATATAACCAATGGATATAGCATTCAAAATGCAGTTTCGAAGGTTATTATCAGGTTAGCTCTACAGCAGTTAAAAGCTGGTAAATAAAAAAGCTCTGGTTTGGGTGTAAGCCACATCAACTTTGTAAAATACATATAAAACTGACTTTCAACTGTACATTCGTGGAAACTAGGTCAAAATCCAAAATAAATAATAGTGCCTATAAAACGAATAGGCCTACTTGTTGGTACGGACAGTGTATTTCATTACAATTGTTTGGTATTTCTTGAATCCCTAATAATTACAAATTAAAAGTAGAAACAAAATATATGAATGGTTTGGATTCAACCCCACAGCTTATGACATTTCTTTAAAACAAATTAATAAATATCTGTAACTATTCAACCAATAGTCAGGATGGATGGATTGTAGTTGTCTTCAGGGACAGCCCTAGGAATTAAATGAATGTACTGATTATACTATACTGTGTGTCTGTGTGTGTGTGTGTGTGTGTGTGTGTGTGTGTGTGTGTGTGTGTGTGTGTGTGTGTGTGTGTGTGTGTGTGTGTGCGTGCGTGCGTGCGTGCGTGTGTGCGTGTGTGTGTGTGGGTGTGTGTGTGTGCATTTGATGTTTGTTTGTTGTGTGCCTACACGCGTGTGAGGTATAAAAATCCATGCTAATGTCTTCTCACAAACTGAATGTACTTCCTTTGGTGTTTCTCCCCCAAAACTCCTC
>NC_079431.1:17627776-17667776 GCF_026213295.1 Gadus chalcogrammus
GCAGGAAGGTGAGTGGATACGGGGAGGGCCGCTGTGGGCCCTGGCCTCACCTGAGCTTCAGGCCCCACTCCCAGGGCCCCCAGGCTTTCTGACACCCTGGTCCTCCCCCCCCCCCCCCCCCCCCCCCCCCCCCCCCCCTCCCGCCGCCAAGGGTTTTAACTTCAAAGGTCACCTCCATGCTGTTTACTTTGTATTGGAGTACAGAACTTCACAGCCCAAAACTATAGATAAAAGACACAGTGGACAACAGTGAAGACAATCGGCCTGAAGATAGTTAAATAAAGAGCATCTTGCATTCCCAGTTAATTAATATGTGGTAAAATAATATCGGAAAGAGGTGTTATAATTGACAGCTGGACTCATTTGTGTAACGCAACATGCACGCACACTCTCTGTACTGTGCGGTCTTACAAGTTATCCACTGTCATCGCTCTTGACAAAACTTCACATTCAAGTTATTCAAAGCTCTTTGGTCTGTGCATCCGTCTTGCGTTACATCAACAAGTCCAAAACGTCCAAAAAATAAAAGTCAAAATTATTGTTGATCTGCTGTTGATCAGGAGAAGGTGGACCACAGTGGAGAGAGTTGAAGATACCTGAAGAAACTTCAGGAAACAGCGAGGCATTGAGAGAAACACTTCCTGTGACTCCAGGGGCGCGAGGCTCCTTGTGACAGTGTGATGGTGGGTTTAATTCGGCGTCGTGGCGTGGGTTTTGTTTACGCCACCGGATATTTACTGGAGCGGGTGAGGTTACGGTTTTAAGGCTGTCTTTTTGTTTGTTCATCAGATTAGACTTCCCCTTCATTTCCACGAGGCACATGCTAAAATTGGCGCCCTGGCATTAATCATAGAATACCCAGGGCTGCAGAGGTGTTTGAGTGTGTGTGTGTGTGTGTTTTGGTTTGTGTATGTATTTTTGTTTGTGTATGGGTAGAAATGTGTATTTGGTCGTGTCTCTTTGTGCAAATATGTTTGTTTGCATTAGTGTCTGTGTGTCTGCATGCATGTGAGGATATGTGGAGTGTGGGTGTGTTGTGTGTGTTTGTGTTTTTCTTGCCTCGTGAGACCCTCCAGATATTCATGTTTATGCTTTTTCAATGAAAGTCTGGCTTCGGCCTGGCAGCAATGGATTTCCAAATATGGATGCAGCCTTTTTTTTCCAGCCAATCAGAACAACGCTCTTGCTCTTTTCTTGCCGAATCTGTTTGGAAGTAAATAAAAAAACTATTATTTTCTGACCCAAGCCATCTGTGCAGATTTTTGCTATTCCTTTAATATTGTTATTAATTCTGTTTCAGTTTGAATTGTTCGGTAAGATTGCTAAACTTTCATTGGGCACCACCATTTTTTTTTTCTTCTGCAGATTGAGGAGCTCCTTGTTCATCGTGAACAAACTCCCGCCCCTTGATGCTGATTGGTCATATCATCGTAGCATTCATTGAAGAGGCTTTCAGCGGGATTGAGGTCAGATTTATCAGCCGGGAGAAACAGAATGTGAACTTGATTGGAGTAACTGAAATAATTCTGAGGCGGCAGAGTAATAATTTAAGAATCACAGAAAAGACAGATAAATCAATAAGGAGTGGGGATAAAACTATGCAAAAAAAAGAAAAATGTGTTAAAATATTTATATAGCCCATTTTAAGTCAACTCAGATACCAAAACAAAACAGCTCCGGTAATAATATGTGAATAAATGTGTTTTTAAGTAAATCACGTTGGAGGTTTCAGTGGAGTTAATTATGACGATTCAAACCAGAGATTCAGCAAACAGAAACTCACGAGGGGATAAGGGGGTTCTTAGTTATTTCTTAGTGAATGGAGCCTTTGTTTAATATGATACGCTACATTTCGCTGGCTGTTGTCACCCGACCCTAATGCCAGGGTGTGACCGCCGTTTGACTACCAGTGATTTGAGGGCACACTCAAGCCAGGGTGGAGCCGGTGAAGACGCAACACAGAGCACCCAACTCTATGGATGGCAATGGGAAGGTTGAAGAATGAGAGCAGTAGCTTACGTAACACATATCAAATCACATATCATTACAATGATTTGGCCGATCAGGTTTAGTGGTCTTCAGTGGTCTTTAATATCTATATTCCCCCTATTTTGCTTCCTAAACTCATTGAGAGCCATTTATCTATTTATGTTCAAATATTAGAATATTTTCTACCAAAATGCCTCTTGGTGATATTAGTAATTTTATCATTGTGAAATATTATTCAAAGTTCAGTGTTTACAATGAATAATCTGAAAGAAATCAGTTGTCATTTTATAGAAACAATTTATTTTGGAAGCAAATATCGTTCAACTAAAAGTAATGTTGTGCCCTTCTAAGCTGCGTCTTTGAGTCAATGTCGCTGGCGTGGCTGTCCCAGCGAAGCATAGCTAGTTGTTGAGCTGGGATTTGTGTCTTTGGTCCCGCAAGACATTTTACAAACGACTGAGTTGGATCCAACATTAACTTAGGTTGTGTAAATGTTTTCCTTGGTCAGGCTCAGTCTTGACATAGACAGCATTTCATTTGGAAATTGTAAACAAAGCTGATGAATAGAGCTCATAAGTGAAGTACATGACAGTCCAGGACATGTTGCCAAGTACAATTACCTCTGGGTAAATTGTGGGGTTACATTTGTCTCGCAGCCATTGATTATCACAGGATTCCCCAAAACGTAAACGTTTTACCTCCTATGGTTCACGGTTCCTTCTTCTCCTGTGTCTGTTATCATGACAGATTCAATGGTTGAATCCCTCACATTGTTTGAGAAAATAATAATCTCAAACGTCAGCTAAAAAGCTCCTTGGTTAATGGACAGGAGGAACAATAACTGTGACAGTATCAAGTTAACCTTGAGGTTAATCTAATTATACAGAATAACTTCTCAGAAGACTAATAACACTGTGTGTGTGTGTGTGTGTGTGTGTGTGTGTGTGTGTGTGTGTGTGTGTGTGTGTGTGTGTGTGTGTGTGTGTGTGTGTGTGTGTGTGTGTGTGTGTGTGTGTCTGTGTGTGGTGGCAACCCGGCCGTTGCCAATTAAGAAGATGAAGAGCACCTGAGGAACCGGTGGAGAAGCAGCTTAAATAGCCTGCTTCTCCACTCATTCGGGGCTCTCTCAGCCATGTGGCTCGTGCCGGGAGGGAGGCGAGTGAGAGACAGTCACGGGAGAAGCCGGGAGCTGGAGCCACGCCGACCTCACCGACGGACCGGACCCGGAGATCCCTCACCCTTTTTGCCCCAGTGTGGAAGAAACTTGAGTTACTGCATGATTTCCCCTTTCTTTTGTGAGCTGCAGTAATAAAACCGTTGCACCGCAACTGTGCTCGAGCATTTGTTTCGGGAATCGCAGCTGCCGACGACCGGGGTTGCCACATATGGTGGAGGATGCGGGCAACGCGATCCCTTGGCGTACCCCAAACCAGACCATGACGCAGCCGGAGACGACGTAGCCAGAGACGACGCCGCCAGAGACGACGACGTATCAACCCTCACGGTTCAGGACGCAAGTGATCTGCGGATCGGCTGATAAAAAAAAAAAAGTTGTGCGTTCACGTGATCAGCGCATGTTTAAAGGACAATTCTGGTATTAACAACATCATCAAGTATCGTAGCGAAATACAGTTTCTGTTGTGTTTTATTTGGCGTTCGGTAAATTGCAGATTGCAATTTTTTTTAAATATTGACTATTCTTAAAGGAAGCAGGATTATTACCTAATTTTTAACT
The DNA here is from genome assembly GCF_026213295.1 of Gadus chalcogrammus. Classification (NCBI taxonomy): domain Eukaryota; kingdom Metazoa; phylum Chordata; class Actinopteri; order Gadiformes; family Gadidae; genus Gadus; species Gadus chalcogrammus. The sequence goes on from NC_079431.1 coordinate 17,631,501, forward strand.
TTATTTTGTTTTTACACATTTGAAGATTTTATTTAAAGTCACATTGGTCTTATCTTCATTGTTGTTGATCCGAAAATGATTCGACCATGACTAAAAAACTGACGCAATCCGAACCGTGAATTTTGTGATCCGTTGCACCCCTGGAGCCGACCTCACCGACGGACCGGACCCGGAGACCCCTCACCCATTTTGCCCCAGTGTGGAAGAAACTTGAGTTACTGTATGATTTCCCCTTTCTTTTGTGAGCTGCACTAATAAAACCGTTGCACAGCAACTGTGCTCGAGCGTTTGTTTCGGGAATCGCAGCCGCCGACGACCGGGGGTGCCACAGAGTGTGTGTGTGTGTGTGTCTGTGTGTGTGTGTATTTATCTCCACAATTAAGGAGTGAATAATTTTCATCAAAAGCTAAGAAATAAAATAAAATCCAACAAAAGACAACATGGAGCAAATTAGGAAGAAATGGGTTGGAGATTACAACGTCAGTTTACTGGAAAGGAAATCTGATCTGGGTTGAGAGTTGGAGGTTAAGCCCCAAAGACATACACCCATAACAAAATAGAAAAGAGCTAATAAATCATATTAATCCTGGCTAATTTGATGGGTTGGTCACCCAAAATGTATCCCTTGTGAACGATCCGCCAGCTAACATCCAAGTGGCAACGCATCTGCTTCTTCCATCCTAATACTCGTCTCTCTCCCCAAACAGAACTGTATTTTACGTGCGTCGTAGGAGCAGGGCTAGTAGCAGCGGGGAAGGCCAGGAGAGTTAGAGCACCAAGGAGAAGGAGAGGGGGACGGTAGGACAGTTGGACGGAAGAGAGGAGGGGGATGGTCAGCAGTGGCGGGGGGGGGAGAGAACAGCAGCAGAGGTTGACAGGGTAGGAGAGAGAGGTGGGGGCTGGTGGGGGTCATGGTGGACAGCGAGGGGATGCATCACAGGGGTTAGGGGGGGACAGGGAAGGACAAGACGACGAGGGACACATCTGTGTGTGGCCGCAGTGATCCGGCCCTGTGTGGGGTACACTGGAGCACTGCGACACTGGGGTCACCTGTCGCAGGGAAGGGGGGGGGGGGGGGAGGGAATAGGAGTATGTGTGCCTACGAGACTGCGTGTGTGTGTTTGTGTGCTGCAGACAGGGGGAGAAGATAGAGTATATTTTTGAATTAGGAATAATTTAAGACGATTACCATGTTTGTTTTGTGACAGTGGTATACCTTAGCCATATGCCCCTGTCACAAGGCCTGCACTGAATTTGTAACGACTCAAAGGCAATATCTTGGTGCACCTCCTAGTATTACACAAAATGGTCACATTGTAGCATTTCTTCATCTCCCTGCTCCCTTTGCCCATATCATCGGCATGACCTTGGGTACTAGCGGTAACGTAGTTGGTATCAACATGCAGGGTTTGATGCTAAATTAATATTATGAATTAATTATTATATACAGAGCTGGTCTTCCCGACTCAGTACAGATACAGCAGAGGGACTTTGAAGCCGATAACATTGAAGAAGGAACTAATGAGGGGATATATTTTTCCACAAAATGTGCACAATTGTGCGATTGCAAAAGGCTCAAGGAGCCTTATTTTTTGATAGTTAGTTTAGTATTTTGTCTCTCGTTATTATCCATTTTTCTCAGTGCAATGCTTTTATTTTTAAGGAAACATGTAAACAATACGAATGGTTATTTTTTCCTTGACATTTGTTGGAGAGAATACTTATATTGCTTTAGGTTGAGGAAAATAGTCTCAGCCGGTGGAATACTTCTTGTTTGTTTAAAATTGGAAAGAGTTTCGGGTTGTGCATGAGAAGAGATGAGGTGGTGTCTCTTTTGCTGCAGGCAAAAAGGAAGCCACAGTGCTGCCGTAGCAGTTGGTGAATAATAACAGGGAGATACTGTATATAGAGATGTGCAATTTATTGAAAATAATATTCATAAGGTATCATGGAGTGTGTTTTTACAAATAACTTCGAAATTCGAAATAATTGGTTTAGCAACATTTGCATACTTACTATCAAATCGGACATTTGAATGAATTCAAAATCAAACTCTATCTCTTCGTATCATAATACAAAATATAAAAATAAACTATGTATTCAGTTCACCTAGCCCCCATCATACCCATCCCTAGAATGGAAGATAAATATGTCAAATCAAACCCAAAATCTTGGATGGTACAAACTTTTTTTTTTTTTTCATCTCCTGAGAATGACTTTGGGAAGGAATAAAGTTATGCGTAGGAAAGCGGTGATGATGTTGTGCCGCGTCGGACGCATTTATCCGCAGCGTTTCAACAGGGAGCCTGTGTGTTATGGCTGACGGCAAGCCCTGGCGTCTCGTCTTCTGCCGACGGTTCTCAGGGAATCAAACTTGTGTGCTGTGTTCTTTCGGTTGGAAGCGATGCTGCCGTTCCTGTACCTTGTTAGTATTTTGTCATTTATCAAACGCTGCTTCATCATTAAAGGTGCAACATGTACAAATTGGCAAACTGCTAAATTCCTTCTCCAAAAAATAAGGGGAAGCATATTACCAAAATGTTTTGGTATCACTATTACAAGAAACAAGGAAATGCACTGTTTGGTCTTTCCTCCTCCTCGCCCCCCCCCCCCCCCCCCCCCACCCACCCTCCCCCTCAGCCCCAATGGCATTACCCCACTTGAAGTAGCATAACGTTTACTGTTCAAAGTTATTCGGTACTTTGGTGTCAGGTTGTCCGTTTTTCTGCTTCAACTGTTCCAGCGTTGTGATTATTATGAGCTTCAAACTAGTGCCAGCATTACATTTTTCAGTGTTTCATTGACATGATGGACCAGAGATTAGAACCCGGCCCCTGGGCAGCGGTTCATTCTCACGGATATGACAGCGCCTCTTGAGGTATCAAGTGGTTTTACCAGATGTTACGAGCCAGAGCTAACTGCTCACTCAGCTATTAATCATTACATACAGGTTTTGTCGTAAGATCAAAACGGTTATTTCCTCATATTCTGTTGATAATTGTTCATTTTAGAATGTCAATACTAATTATCTCACATGTTGCACTTTAAGGCAGATGCTTTTGTCAAATGCAATATTATTTTTTTCGATTTTAGGTATGGCCCAAACATATCAGGGGTTTATGCACCATCTTCTTTAGGACTCCCGCCCCAAATGTTCTGGGTTCGATCTCCCATGTGCCTAACATAACATGCATGAGGTATCCACGAGTGGGATGCATGAACATCCTTAATGACAAAATTGAATGAATCTCTTTGTATTAAAGCATCTGCAGAATGGCTCAATCTAAAAATAGATACATAAATAAAGGCACAATTCATTAAAGAGCAGATGGGGGATGAGGCATGGTACTCCAGGATGCCAACAGGTAGACTACAGACATTTGGGGTTGAAACCAGAACAGTCAGGCCATGAGTTGAAATCCCCTAACAACTAGAACATCCTGTCCCCTGCATTCTCTCACTGTGTTTGCATTCGAGAGCTCCTGACATTTTCACAATTGCGGTGGCTAACCTTCTCGGATGAGCATAATGGCTGTCGTTGATTTGAATGTCACCGCTGATGGTTGTTCATTAGCGTCTTGGCTGATTGTCTTTGTTGTGCTCAATGTTTTAAACACTGGGCTAATCATGTGCAAGGTCAGGTTCTCCGCACCTTAGGGGAATGAAATGGTTTGGATTAATACTGCAAACATATTGAAAGCGAACACAATCTAGTCTAGTCCAACTAATCTGATTGAATTGAATCGGGTGTGGTATTGTCGAATCTAAAGTATTTTTTCTAACGTCCTAGGATTTCATTTAATTCAGAATTTCCATTCACTCACTTTAATAAATGTAACAATATATTTACCTAATGCAAAAATATGTGGAAGAAAAAAAGAAAATAGCAAATATACCATTAAAAGGGTTTTACTTTTCTCTATCTCAAGGTCTTTCCTCCTTGAGTGGCGGAGACTGCGCTCCACATTCTGGGATTATTTAGATGTCACAGATGTACTTTTATCTTGTCCTACAGTGTGGCATTTACTTGCTCTTTAAATAATTTTCACACTAACTGCAAGCACGGGAAGCCAAAGGTTACCAAGTCCTTATCAATGTCAAAGCAAAAAGTTACAAATGCCTCTTCTACTGTACCCTGGCCTTGTTTGGAAATATATTTCCTTTATTACAGTTATTCAGAAAGGGGTTTCATTTAAAGTAATGTCCTGCAATTTACAGCTTATTGTTCAAATTGGGTTTAGGGCATCCTGCTCAAGGATGTGAACATAATCTTGTTCAAACTTAGAACCTTTTGGGCCACATACAAGCTACAAGACTACCCCCCCCCCCCCCCCCCTGGGCTGTTTTGCTGATACTGGAGGCAGTTCAGTGGGAGCAATGCAAGCTATTTGTTGCAAGTATGTTTAGATAATGTCCTTATATATTTAAAAAATGATTTACATTCATGTATGCATGGCTGTGCACAGTTTAATGACTAGATTAATGAGATTATGTATATTTAATTAAACTGCATTGTTAAATAGCAACGGCCCATTTGAACAAGAGCTGCAGTAGGCCTACTTTCAATTAGAAGACTAGAAACCGTGACATTTAGTCATCGCTTGGAAGAGCAACTGTTGTGAACATATTGATGTGTTTCACAAAGGGAATGTAAATCTGTGTTTTGCTTCTGACGAGGTTAATTAAGGACCTGACATGCCTTTTTGCATGTGCAATGGGAACAATATCTGGTAGCACTTTACAATAACTGCCACTTTGAAGCACTAATAAATCAGCCTTAAATACCTAATAAATCATTTATAAAGCATTTTCTCAACATGAATACTAATTAGTAAACAGTTATTATGCAATTAAAAACGATTAATAAGATAATGAGATAATGGTTTATAAGATTATTTATAAAGTATGTCTTGATGATTGACACACTAATTAGGATGTGTTAATTACGTTTTATAAACAAAATATTTTGCAATTCATGATTAGTTCAGGTAGTAAGAAAGCATTAGTTATGTTTTTAGTGTGAGCTTATCTTCATCTTAAGTGTGGACGTACCATTAGCAGAAGTACTTTTTCTCACTTTCAGATGACAAATTACTTAATGCTATGTAACTAATCAGGACTAGCAACATTATTAAGTTATATAAAGTGTCACGGTCTGTCCGCCACGCCCCCTTCACCCTCGCAGCTGGGCTGCGTCAGGTGGTTAGTGGAGCCTTTAAATTGACTGAACACTGTTCTCCTGTTGCCAGATTGTCTTCGCTGTTGGTTCATGCAAGTCTCTCCAGCTATTCGCCTGTCTCCTGTTCCCGGTTTACCGATCCTGCCTGTTCCCGACTACGTTCCCCGCCTCGTCCCACTGGATCCTCGTTCGCCTGTCTCCTGTCCCGGCTTCCTGACCCTGCCTGTCCCCGACCACGTTCCCCGTCTCGTCCTACTGGACCCTCGTTCGCCTGTCTCCTGTCCCGGCTCCCCGACCCTGCCTGTCCCCGACTATGCTCCCCGTCTCGTCCCTCTGGATCCTCGTTCGCCTGTCTGCTGCCCCGGTTTCCCGATTCTGCCTGCCCCCGACTACGTTCTTCGCCCCGTCCCCGTTGATTTGCTTGACGAAGTAAAGATCGGATTATCATTGTGTTTGCTGGTCTCTGAGTCGTGCTTTTCGGTTCAAATCTGCCAGTCTCTTCAGTGGAGCGTGACATAAAGCATTGACACATTGTAGCTTGTAATGGTCAATGTACACTTATTAATCATGAATACTTATTATGAATTGCATATAGAGTATTCAGGTAGGAACAATACTTTATAAATGATTCCAATATTAAATACGTTATTTATGCTCCAAAATTGCAGTTTTTATAAAATTATTGCATGTTATTTAACTATTTAACTGACTAAGTATTGTCTAACAATGACAAAAAAATTATAACAAATCTATAAATGCAATGTACAGCAGTACTCCAATATGAGTTTTGAAGATTAACTCTTTTAATCTAGTTTTTGTTTTGAGTCCCTACGGAGCATTTATCTACAGCCCTTTCTAATATCTCATCACATCTTCTCCATCGCAACAAATCTTTTCCATTGTACGAATGATGCCAAATTATTGTAAAATGGAGCATTGTGGTGATTAAGAAGAACACGATAGTTTACTTTTGTAGGATAGTCTGATGGAGGACGAGAAACAAACTGCTATTCTACTAATGATGTCTTCAGAGAGGTGGAGATTAGGTTTACAACTCTTATTTTGAAAGAAATCAAGTCATTTCCAGGAAGCCTCAAGGCACAAACCCACCAAAAAGAAACACATTAACACAAATTAGCTTTTTAAATATATATTGTTATGATGCAAAAGACGTTATTTCATTATTTTCCTCATCAACTTTTACAGGGAAACAAAACTACTTTTGGTTTTACGGAGATAGCTAGTATTCAGTATTCACTCTGTGTGGCAATCTGATGTATAAAGTAATGCATAAATGTCCTCAGCTTTGTGTGTGTGCGTGTGCGTGTGCGTGTGCGTGCGCGTGCGTGTGTGTGTGTGTGTGTGTGTGCGTGTGCGTGCGTGTGCGTGTGCGTGTGTGTGTGTGTGTGTGTGTGTGTGTGTGTGTGTGTGTGTATGCTTGTGGTCTGTTTGTGTTCATTGGCAAGATTGTTCAATATCCTTCTTAAATTTAAACTATGTGAGCATTTATATGTCCCTGGTACGTACTGGATGGAAACAACTAGAACACTAGGCAAATAAAGAAAGACACTCAAGACCACTATCCCACATTATGGTCGGGGGGAAGGGGGAGAAAGATGGGCTGAGAAAGAAGGAGATAGGGGGAGCGAGAGGGAGAGATTATTCATGTGAGCCATATGGCCTCATGTTGCTGAGGGGAAAATTTTTCTTGGACATTTATAACACAGTTCTTCTCACCATGTCCCTGCAGAATTAATGCTACTGGCGTTAATGACAGCATGCATTGTATTAGCAATATGATAATTATTCCCACAGTGCGACTCATTTATAATACCTTTCCTTATTCAACCCCTTCGTCTGCAATTTATAGTCTGTGACAGCTTTTTGTGTGTCTGTGTGTGTGCTTTTGTGTTCTTCATTGTCAATTGCCTCAAACGCTACCTACTCACTTATTTTGTAGCCGCCCCAACAATGGTGGTAATCTCTTCCACTTTAATGTCATTTAGCTTTAGCCAAATGAGAACATCAAACGAGGACGCTCGCGCGACGCCACCAGAATGAGCCTGTATTTTCCCCACACAAACGCTGATTTACACCCACTTGTCTCCAACAATGTGTCTATGCTTTTTTGATAAGTGTCCATAGGCACCTGTCTGTCACCCCCCCCTCCCCCCCACCACCACACCTTAAGGTAGGGCCGGCCTCGCCGCTGACGGGATTTTCTCAGTCGAAGGATGGGTGTGGGGATCGCTGAAGAACAGAGAGAGGATGAAAAAGAGGCATGGGAGAGACAGAGTGCCGTTGAAAGGATGGAAGGAGGCTGCGGGGGGAGGGAGGGGGAGTTGTTGGACAGGGCGAAGGCGTGATTTCACTCGATGTATGGCGACGGTGACAGCTCACAGGCAACATGTGCACAGTTAAATGAAATGTAGCCACTGTGGATTCCTGTGCATTGCACGTCTCCTTGTGTAGGCTTACGTTTGTGTGTCTGTGTGTGTGTTGTTGTGTTTGTGCACACAATTACGTCGCTGGTGCAACATGGAGAGAAAATGTGCACTCCTAATTCACACAAAAACTGGCACAGAAGCATATAGCCTTCTCGGTGCGTGCTTCATACGCAGCCATGTTATTATACGTTTAGAGAAACACATCTGGACTGTGTTCCATTCAAAACTAATTGGTCTTTCTTACATCCCTAGACCGTATTTAGCACATGTGTTAATTAATGGTGGAATTGAGGGAGTTGTGTGAATTGGAGATAGTTGGTGTGAATCTGAGCATCCCATGTTATGGGAGGCTTATTGGATGTTTACGTTACAGCTACAATTTTCCTATGAGATTCCTAGACCCTTTTCTCAGTGGCATCATCTTAAGACATCCCCCGGTGTCCCTCATAACACTATTGTCTGCTCTTGTTATGTACTAGGGCACGGTAAGAGGCCTAACACTAGTAACGATTAGATTTTGATCTAACGCTGACACGCTGCGGGGCCCTCCCAGCTCCAGAAGAGGCCTGGCTGGACGTGGGTCCCAGCTGCGGTGGTGATGGCGGTGGTGGTGGTGGTGGTGGTGGTGCTGTTGGTGGCGCATGGGAGGTGGCGTCCAGGGGGGAGGGGCAGTTGGCCCTCTCATTGTTTATGAAGGACAAAAAGCGTTGAGTATGCCACCGGCGGGAGATAAGGGTTGATTTATGAGCACCTGTCAGCCCCGTGGCAGGTGAACATGCACTTCGACGGGCCGCCGTCTGCCTTTTTCCACCGCCATCACATACTACCCCCCCCCCCCCCCCCCCCCCCCCCCCCCCCCCCCTCCGGGAGGCGAAGGGTGGCCAGGGCGATCACAACACTCGCCTGGATGTCAGCTGGCATGCAAGCAGGCGCTCTTTATTAGTTAAACTGGAATTATCTGGGATTCCGAGGGAAATATGAACATCTCTCTGAACAATGCAGCTATGATTGTCCAATGAGATGAGAGATTCATAGACCCTTTCACAGTGGCGGTGATCCTCATAAGACTAATTGCCTGCTCTTTTAAGGTACTCGGGCATGGCAAGCAGCCTAAAACTAATAATGATTTCACAGATTTACAATGGACAATGTGCCTTGTCCATGTAAGTAGCAGCCTGTAAGAAGTGTTATGAGCAACCCCTGTGTTTGTCCTATGATAACACCTCTGTGAAAGGGTCTGCTGGCTAATGCAGCTGCTATCAACCAATGGGATGAGGGATATATCTGAGCAATGCAGCTTCAATCAACCATTGAGAGGACTGACTCATCGTTCAGTTACAGGAACAATGCAGCTTCAATCAACCAATGAGATGAGAGACTTATCATTCAGTTACCTGACCATGCAGCTTCATTCAACCAATGAGACGAGACTTATCATTCAGTTACCTGACCATGCAGCTCCATTCAACCAATGAGACGAGAGACTTATCATTCAGTTACCTGAACAATGCAGCTTCATTCAGCCATTGAGACGAGACAGTATAATAAGTAACATTAGGGGGAGACTGTTATTGGAAAATTATATTTTTAGTACAGTACAGTTCCTGTAAATTGCCATTTGTTGATTGTGCCTTTTCACTGACACCCTCGGTTGGTCAAGGGTCAAAGGGACCCAACTGAGAAGTCCCGACTGCTTCTTGCCACATGGCAATTAGCAATGATCAAATCAAATAGTGTTTACTTAAAAGTCAGAGTTTTCTGTGTTCTCATCAAGTAGAATAATGTATAAGGGGAACTCTGCTCCCTCGTGACCGGTATACCCCAGTCACAAAGGTTAACATTAGATAACGTAAGGAACAGGTAGGGTGGCTAGACAGTGCAAGGAATAGGAGACAGAGGTAACATGATGAAGTAATAAAATGATGGATTTTTCCATCACACAACATGTGTGGAGCAGAGCTGTTCTCAGTCTTCCCGAGAGCTGTGCCACTGTATAACAAGTCCTTGCTTTTGCCAATGCATCTAAGAGCTCTAAGAGAGACACAGGGCGAACTCCCATCTGAGGCTTGGGATTAATTAATGTTTCTTGTATGCTAGTGAATGATAAACTACTCAAATGAACTAGCCTAATTGTTATAAGTTTGGATAACTCTTTTGTCTTAAACAGTTCCCACCACAAGTCACACAAAACAATGAGACACAAGAGACTTGAACACTCTGGATTATGTGATTCAGAGACAACTAAACGTGTCACATTCTTGTAGCCTCAAAGCGAGAGCTCTTTGAAATCGCACCTATTAAAATGTGCTTTTCGTGGCATGTCTGTGAATAGCCGCGGCTTGCTCTTTGTGTATTCATCCCATGGATTAGGAAGAAGAATAGCTGGTGGTGCTTCAGGCATTAGTACTCTATGTTCTTCTTTAGTGGTTCACTGAAACAAGTGCTGTGACTGCTGTGCTCATGCTGTTTCAATGCAGCACATGTTATGTTATGTTTCTATATTAAGAAGTATTTTCTATGTAAACAGCTTGAAAATCAATGTGGACTGTTGAATGTAAAACCGATTATTCTACTGCATTGTTGAATACTTGTTTCTGATTGGTCAAAACGTTCCAAGGTTGTGCATTATTTTTAAATAACCGGACACATCCACATTTTAATGGTTCTTAATGAATACGCTAAAAATCCAACAACAACAACTACCCAATGTCTAATCGTTGTTGGTATCTGTGGTATAAACGGAAATATTATTTTATTCCTTTCATATTATGGGGAAACTAAACACCAGAGGGATGTGATTATAAGAACCTAATTAGACCATAGTGTGCTTACCGTTGATTGTTAACTCTACAGTAGCTGTGATAAGATTGGTTGGAAGGTTAGCAAGCCCATTTGGACTTTATGATGCAATAACCTCAGCGTGTTTATGTTTTGGATTGAAATTGAAATAACCTAGGTAAATCTCTTCTCTAGGCACCGTGTTTCACTTGGTTATTAATACTGATTCATTCAGAGGAATATGGTAGCTTAAATGTAAGACCACTATACTATATAGAGAATTTTATAGAGAGCAAGAGTCAAGAAAAAGTCTGACAGACACTTCCATCCACTAATCTCAGAACCTTTTGCAGCGCTGGTTGTCTGTCTGTGTGACAGTCTGGGTGACAGCCACAGTGTGTTTCAGAAACAGAAAACTTGAGAAGTTGATAAGGGCAGGAGTGTGTGAAGAGCAAGGGGTGGGACAACAAAAAGAGCAACTGCAACCCTGCCTGGGAAGCTCTCCAGGTGACTTGAGGAAATATCCAGCAATACATACACACTCCAATAATATTAACATTTGGAGGTTTTTTTGTGACCATATTTAATATTCGAATGGGTGAAATGTGTAGCATTTAGTTGCATTGAGCAGCAAGGTTTCAGATTACAACCAACTGAATACACACTGGCCTGTAAGGTGCCAGTACGTACTTCCAAAAATATCTCATCATCTACAACAGCCCCAAGTAGCAAAGAGTCAAGTGATGAAGTTGAATAGGTCTATCATTTTTTTTTTGTTATTAAGACTGTGAAACTTTCGGTCATATCTTACAAGTAAGAAAGCAATCCTAAAATAAGATGAAATAGTGTCCTCTCTAGAGCTGTTTGTTCGTAACATGTAAACAAAGAATGTGGAACGGTTCAGCCAACAATTGTTATTGAAGAAAACTCTATTGGATTTCATTGATAATATTATTTACATCATTGTCAAATAGCATTTACTATCAATGTGTCCGGATAATTTAAGCTATGAGCTAGTTGAATTACATATTGTAACTTTGAACAGCCAAATCACTAATAAGCAGTTAACTTAGGCCTACCTGTAATGGAACGGCCACCTTTCTAGATTAATTTCCATTGAAACGGTATTGCTTCCACAATAGTGTAACTGTAAAAAAAAAAAAGGCCCTCTGAATGGAGGTTAATCCGGGGGCTCAGTGCTAGGAGTGTGCTATACTGATTGCAGATAATGTGACAAGACTTCCACGTATCAGCACTTAGCAACCCCCTCTCTTAAGGCTAGCACCATTACCTTACTTATTGACCATATTAGCTTTTACCGTAATGACATCACTTTGGAGTCATTATTGAAAAGCCCAACAGCTGTTGAATGCGTTAAAAATGAGCCTTTTCACCATTTGCCGCTTACTGACTGCTCAGAATGAAAATACCCACACATAGCCTAATGGCTGCTTGGTGTCACCATGGCAGAGCCATGGAACCGGGGTCGCTTTCCCTTTGGTGTCGCATAGGGAAATAGTCTCTCCATTCTCTCTGGTGGTGTCAGCATTTATTATTTGTGTCACACCATGACCGTGGGCGACGGGAGAGGACACCTTCATCTTCATCGCATGCATCGTTCGTCTGGCGGTGCCCTGTGTGAGCCCGCTCGGCTCTGTGGGAAAGTGTTCTATTAGCCGCCGTGACTCAGGCGCGGCTGATGCAATCACTGGAAAGGTAGAGTTCTCAATGAGTTTCCATGCGACAACACGTGCACTCTGTGAGTGTGCAGTAGCGCTGAGCTCATTCAGACGCTTTGACCTTTTCTGCTGTCTGTGGGAATTTGCGGCAGAGCGTCTCACTTTGACCCGAGATGATGAGCCCATTTGTCGGCTTTTCAAAGAGGAGTAGTTTCACACGTTGGGTAGGCTAATTGGTAGTGGTGATGTGTAGTGATTTATGTTGCAGTTGTAGCGAAAGAAAAAGTTGGATTTTCTATTGTTTAAGAGCAATCGAAGTGTTCCTGTGTGAATTTGAACAATATCCTACTGTATTCTAGACCACAATGACTTCAAGACTAAGCTAAAAATAAACCAGTATGCTGTAATAAAAACCAACACATCTGAACTAAATATCAGTGCATTATTAGTCTGATATGAAACTTTAATATGTGAGAACACAAACAAAAGCCAAACATACGGCCTCAGCTTACCAGCTCAAATGTGTTACACAAACACATTCTTGTGTTCAAAATTTGAAAATGAAAATCTCACTTTTGTAGGTTTTCTAACATTAATATGAGTTCCCCTAGCCTGCCTATTGTCCCCCAATGGTTAAAACTTGCATTCAGTGTAAAACGAGCACTAGGTATCCTACTCGCCTTTGAAAAAATGGAAGCACTGGCACGCTGATTTTGAATGTGGCCCCATATGTTGTCATAAGGGGCCAAGTTACCTCCCCTTTCTCTGCCTTACCCACCCAGAGAATTTGGCCCGCCAATGAGACAATGAGCTACGACCGTGCGAGCGCCACATGTGTGTGTTTGTGTGTGAATGCACATACTGTAACGGAAGTGTTGTACACTTCTTTGTTATTTGGATAACCATTCTGCTGTTGGTGTTATGGCGCATAACGTGTCGGTTTTTTGACGTCTGTTATTTCCACAACGAGACTCTAGTTGGGGTTATCTCAGCCATGGTTGAGAAGGAATTGGGGGAAAGGAACTTTGTCTTTGACTCCCTGAAGTCATGAACCACGACATGGGAGAAAGGGATTGTTGCCCGCGGTTGTCTCCCTCCGGAGCCCCGCTGCCTGCCGCCCGCTGACGCAAGGGACCACCGCCGCAAGGCACCACGTCTGAAGTAGACTAAACCGCACGCTGACCGCTGCCGGCTGCAGAACGGCTCGTAGTGGCTGTAACTCTGCACCACGGCTGAATTTCGGGAACGTCTTCAAATACTTTGTTATGGGCCCATTAATATCTATATTAAAGCATCCATAAAGTAGCATGCCATGGGACCTTTAAATCCATAGCTCTATCTAGGCCACATTAATGGATTATCTGTTCAGATTAATCTTTATGCAAATCAATACAACAGAAATTTTAAATCAATAACAAACAAATAGATGAGAATTTATTGAACAAAATTCACAAAGCAAATGAAAAAGTGCAGAATACTGTATGGAAATAAATATCTTTGCAGTGATAAACTAGCAAAGTTCACACTCACACACACACACATAGAACAATGCTGGTTATTAATTATAAGTCATGCATAATAATGTTCAGGTCCCGGTTGCACAGCAAGTGCAGACCGCTTTGGTGAAGCAGTGGGGCTGACCTCATTCCCCCTTCATAACAAAGCCTTTCCACCACGAGGCTGAGGCGTAGCGAATATGTCTCGAAGAGCTGACTGTTCGAGGAGAAGAGGGGAGCATCTGACGAACATATGCGCTTGTCACGCTTTGTGTCGACCGTGTTCTCACAGTTAACTGCCCCGATATACACTCTGTTTAAATATCACTTAGCAACAGGTCTGGCTGTCGTATCTATGTGTCAGAATTTTGTTAGTTGCACAGTGCAAAAAGAAAGATCCACACACACACATGCTTTTCCTGATTTAAATTTAACAAATATGTGTGTTTAAACTGCATGTGAATAGAAACTGAACACCATCCTTTATCTTCAGAAACCAAGCACCTTTTAACAATGACACCCCCATTTTAGAAGTGGAATTGGGATGTTGGTTTGTTATGTTTTTTAGGTCATAGTTTAGTAATTAATATTGTAATGATTTGTCATTCTGGGGAGACAATGTTGTGTTTGAATCTGCAAGAGCGTGGCAAAAAAGTTTGTACTAGCGTAGTTTAACGTATATTTACTTTGATTTTGCATTTTACAGGACTACAACTCTCTTGGGTCATTTCAGTATGGTTGAGTACAGCTAACAAAATCCTACAATGCTTTTTTATGAACAACCCTATATAAGAGCTGTACAGATTGAGCAAGTGATACGGTAAGCAGCGCACAAGGCAGTTATCCAGACACGCTCAGAGAGAAGAACTGTCTGTCACCTTTTCTAATTAGCCACCATTCACCAAACACTGAACCTCTGCACAACTGACAAATAATAGAAGGTTCCCTACAGCTACATGTACTTGATCGCACGCAAACACATCCCTCAGCCGACGGGTACCGCCCCACTTCCCCGGACACACGTTGCTCCAAACTCAACATTTAATGCTGCAGACCAATTTCATTCATTTGCACCATCATCACCGGCTGCATGAGCTTCAGTAGGAGGCCTGTTGGCACAACTCCACATGGAAGTGGGGCCCTAACTACTAACGTATTCCTCCATTACTTTGGTTAATGAAGGAGGAAAAGAATGATATATAGTGATTTCATTTTCCCTTTTGCCGTTGTTTTTTACACACCAACGTCATTAGTCGACTCATTATTCTTCTAGAATGTCCATGCCTGCCCGGTCTGTCCCTCTTGCACTACTATGGATGGAGGAGGGATTCCTCCTGTGTGTTCTCTATTTCCTCCAGTTTTTACTGAGACTTTGCTAAACTTTTTAAGGGTATAGGGTGATGGGATGCCATTGAATCTGAGCTGTCTGAGACTGTAGCTTTGATAATGGCCTGACATATTTATCATTGGTAGCGCCTGAGTGAATTCCTCATTTATAAAGCATTATTCATACATATTTATTATCATTAGTAAGCTGTTCATAAGCAGTTATAAATTATTAATAAGATAATTAGATAATGGTTGATTAGATAATTTATACAGTGTAAGTTAATCATTTAAAAACTATTAACAATTAGTTAAAGGGGACATATTATGAAAACAACACTTTTCCTGGGATTTGGGGTGTTGTTTTTGGTCTGTACAAGATGAGATATGCATTTCTGAATGTACCCCGCCTGCAGTTACCAAAAGAGCGAGTCAGTTTCGGCACCCCCACCTTCATAGGAAGGGGACACACTAAAATATTACCTCCCACTTCCCCACTCCCCTCCGAGCAGAGCATAGCTCAGATTTGGTGGACCACCGGTTGAGCAGCTCCAGCGGGGGGAACTGTTGTAGGGATTGTACTCCCGGAGCTGTGCTGCCGGGCTGCTGCCGAAGCTTCGGCAGCAGTCCGGCCGCGGTCGAAGCCGTCCGGCCGCTGCCAGTCCGGCAGCTACGGCGGTGTACTCCGGGTGTTGAACTGCCGCAGAAGCTGGCAGATCCGGCAGGGGGGAGCTAGGCGGCAGTCCGGCAGCCTAGCTCCAGGAGTACAATCCCTTTCTCCTCCATGTCACGGTTCATGGACTTCAGAGAGTCAAGGCCAAAGTTCCTTTCCACCAATTCTCCTCAACCATGGCCGAGATATCCCCCACTACGAGTCTTTACTTGTTGTGGAAGTACCTGAGACGTCAGAAGCAGTCTTTATGATTCATAATATCATCCGAGGCGCACAAAGCTTTTGGCTGTGATATTAGATATAATATTATATAAATACCCATATGTAATATTATTATTATTATATTATATAGATATAGAGCTCCAGGATTCCGCAAACGGTAACAATCCCTTCTCCTCCATGCTGTGGTTCAGTCTGACAGCTCATTGGTCAATGGGCAGCAGCTCATTTGCATTAAAGTTACAGACACCAGAAACAGCGCATTCTGAAGGGACTGAAACAGAGGGAAATAGCGGTAGGCGAGATCTTTTTTCCTAAAAGCTATTTCCAGCAAACAGCTTCAAAAACATGTTTTCTGGAACTCAAATGATATGTTTACTTGTTGGGAAAACACCATAATATGTCTCCTTTAATAATGCTTTTGTATGATCTTATCTAAAGTTAGGCTTATCTAAGCATTGCTAAGTATTTGTACATTGCGTGTAATGACTAGATTGACCATTTCAGGTCGTTGACCAATTCAAGGCAAAGGTTAAGTCTTCTGTGTGAGCTTATCAAAGCCTAACTTAGTGTTTTTATGAATTACATTCAAAGGCTATGAATACCAGAAGTACCATTTCAGCAGTACCAAGTAATAAGTAGTAAGGCATACATAGTCAGTTGCACTCACTTAAAATGCTTAACTAATCTTTCAGAATAACCTGAGCTAATCAAAATTTGCGGCATAATTGTTTATTAAGCATTATTAACACAGTTTGAATAGTTTGAAAATCTACAACTTTCACTTAAACTGTTCTGATAAACAATTTTCTTATTATCTAATTAATTAGTTATTGCTGATTACGATTGTTTACTGATGAGTATTAAATAATCAATAATAAAAAATGCTATTGACTCATACTTTATTAATGCTTCAAAGTCAAAGTTATTCTAAAGTGCTAGTGTATAATTTGGCTATAAAATCTCATTAAAATATTTTGTTTATTTATATCATGCCTGTCCTTGGCATTTTGATCTGAATGTCATAAAAGTTATTTTGATTTTTTTTTTCAACCACTTCTGCCAACCACCTGTGATCACCACATATATCAAACACACACACACACACACACACACACACACACACACACACACACACACACACACACACACGCGCGCGCACGCACACACACACACACACACACACACACACACACACACGCACGCACGCACGCACACACACACACACACACATTTTGAAAGGTGCTTTGTTCATTTTAAGAGACGTTATGTTTTTTGTGGCGTCTCTTCAGTTGAGAGTGAAAATCTACAACTCACTTAAAATGATCTGATAAACAATTTTCTTATTATCTAATTAATTTGTTATTGCTGATTATGATTGTTTACTGATGAGTATTAAATAAGCAATAATGCTTCAAAATGCTATTTACTTATTCTTTATTAATGCTTCAAAGTCACAGTTATTCTAAAGAGCTACTGTATAATTTGGCCATAAAATCTCATTAAAATATATTGTTTATTTATATCATGCATGTCCTTGACATTTTGATCTGAATGTCATAAAAGTTATTTTCAGTTTTTTTATTTAAACCACTTCTGCCAACCACCTGTGATGACACACACACGCGCACACACACACACACACACACACACACACACACACACACACACACACACACACACACACACACACACACACACACACACACACACACACACACACACACACACGCACACACACACACACACACATTTTAAAAGGTGCTTTGTTCCTTCTAAGAGACATTCTGTTTTATTGTGGCGTCTCTTCAGTCGATGTTTCCTGAGATTGCGCTGAGTCATAGAAGAGAGGTGTAAAATGTCTGTCACCTTTCAAAACATAAAATGCTTTTATTAGGTTCTCTTGCTTTCAGTCTGTCCTAACAGTCAGTAAGGCATGATATATATATCGAGGAATGGGGGACGAAGGTGGAGATGCAGGAAGAGAGAAAGAAAGAAATGAGGTGGGAGAGAGGGAGGGAGGGAGGGAGGGAGGGAGGAAGGTATAATAAAGATATGCACTCTAGACCTGAGACAGTATAACCAGTTGCTGTTTGTTCCCTAAGGGCCCTCTCAGTGTGTGTAATGCTATGAAGCCACATGCTCATATATTGATCCACAGTGTGCTCGTCTGAGTAAATGTTTGCCTACTTTTAGTTACTATATGTTAGTGTACTGTTCTATGTGTGCGTGTGCTCATGTGTGTGCCTGCATGCCTGTTTGTATGTGTCTGTGTGTGACGTATGTGTGTGTGCTACATGGTGCTGTGTGTAGAGTTATATGTGTGTTGCTGCTTGTGTGTGTGTGTGTGTGTGTGTGTGTGCGTATCTTTGTGTGTGTAGCAGCCAGTGTCTGTCTCTTTAACTGCCTATGTGCGTGGCTATGTATGTGTGTGAGTGTGTGAAGCTGTTAACGTGCGCTTAGATACAGGTGTCTGGGGGTTTGTGTCTGTGTGTAGCTACATGTGGTTGTGGAAGTGGATGTGCGTGTGTGTGTCTGTGTGTAGCTTGCAGTGTGTGCATACGTGCAGATGTGTGTGTGTGTGTGATTGCGTATGTGTTTGTCTGTCTGTGTCTGTGTGTGTGCTAGTGAGTGTACATGGTGTGTGTGTGTGTGTGTGTGTGTGTGTGTGTGTGTGTGTGTGTGTGTGTGTGTGTGTGTGTGTGTGTGTGTGTGTGTGTGTGTGTCTGTGTGTGTGTGTGTGTCTGTGTGTGTGTAGCAACCTGTGTCTGTCTGTGTAACTGCCTGTGTGCTTGTCTCTGTAAGTGTCTGAGTGTGTGTAGCTGGAAGTTTTTTTTATGCAGGTGTGTGTGTGTGTGTGTGTGTGTGTGTGTGTGTGTGTGTGTGTGTGTGTGTGTGTGTGTGTGTGTGTGTGTGTGTGTGTGTGTGTGTGAACAGGGCAGTGTGGTGTTGAAGGGACAGAAGGAGCTCGGGGCAGTCGGGGGCAGCCGCTGATGATCCAGCAAGACCGTGGCCAGGGACAGTTAGCTCCTCAACCTGGGAGGGTTGCAAACGGTCAGCCCCCGACAGGGGAGGGGAAGCTGGGGAGGAGGAGGAGGCTGGGGAGGAGGCTGGGGAGGAGCACTGGGACGCTAGGAGGCTGTGGAGGGGAGGGGAGGCTGTGGAGGAGAGGGGAGGCTGTGGAGGAGAGGGGAGGCTGTGGAGGAGAGGGGAGGCTGTGGAGCAGAGGGGAGGCTGTGGAGGAGAGGGGAGGCTGTGGAGGAGAGGGGAGGCTGTGGAGGAGAGGGGAGGCTGTTGAGGAGAGGGGAGGCTGTGGAGGAGAGGGGAGGCTGTGGAGGAGAGGGGAGGCTGTGGAGGAGAGGGGAGGCTGTGGAGGAGAGGGGAGACTGTGGAGGAGAGGGGAGGCTGTTGAGGAGAGGGGAGGCTGTGTAGGAGAGGGGAGGCTGTTGAGGAGAGGGGAGGCTGAAGGGCCCTCCAGACCAGGGCCATGCAGGGTGAGCTCCTCCACCTGGGTCAAACAGCCACCCCTGGCCAGAGGAGGGGTGGCTGGGGAGGAGAGCAAGCTTGGGGAGAGAGGGGGAAGCTGGGTCGGAGAGGTAGGAGGGGAGAGGAGTGTTCAAAAGGTTTGGAGGCTGGGGAGTTAGGCAGTGGAAAAAAGGCCACTTCTTTCCACTGCCTTCATTCAACAACAAAACTTTAAGGCCGGGCAACCAAATATCTGCCTTTCTTGTCTGTTTGCCTGTCTGTTTCTCCGCCCCTCTTTTACCGCTTTGTTACTCACCTTGTCCCTATATTCAGTGTTGGCCATGAAGGAGACAGTGAGGGAGTTGGAGATGAAAGGGACAAAGGGAGATAAAAGGAGAGTATCCATCTAATTTAGAGGCATGGAAATGTGTCTGACGCAGAGTATGAAGTGAGTTATTTAGGCTGCTGTTGTACACAGAGTTATCGCTGTATTACTTTATAATTTTGTGTTCAGTGAAAAATAACTGTTCAGAAATGTGTCTTTACACCGACAGACAAAAAAGCTATCAAGATACACTTGAATAGTGAATAGTGCATAGCCTATATTCATAACTGGTTGATATAAAAGCGCTATCTACAATAAGGAGGGACCCCACACCTAATCGACCAATCAGGAGCATTAGCCTAGTTGTCCCAGTCCGACACCATTCACTCAGTATTTTAATGGCCGGCATTTCACAGAGGTGTCATCAAATGTACAAGGGTTACAAGTAGTAGACCAAATGGAAGTCTACTACCTGTGCTCATGAACATAAAAACAAACAGACTCATAATTTGCGTTATAAGCAACACTCGTAACAAAGGTTGTCGAAATAATCAGAACAACCTGTTCAATGTCTCATTCCTGGTTCTTCCGACACATTCAGAAGTTCTTTGTCAAATGCGTTAATAGGTAGCGTTGTGTGTGTTTGTGAGCTATATTTTAAAATACTGTCAGGATCAATAAAGAATTCTGAATCAAATAATCTGAATTCTTAAACAAACCTCTAACACAGAGAATAGGGATGAATTAGTGTAGACGCTGAGAACATCAAATAGTATTTGTTGGGGTTGTCAAGAAACTCTGTACTGACCGCTGCACATTGATTCTAAAATACAAAATTTAGATATATTTTAATTGTTTACATTTTGGTAAGGTAGGCTCACGCTAAATACCCTCCAGGAGAATCGGAACAAGGAAGTAATTTGACAATTGCATTGGTTAAAGCTGTATTAGTGGAGCCAGGAGAGACTGTTACAATGGTTTGATCACCGGTATTGCTCATTAAAACTGCCTGGAATAAGCATTAGATTTCCACTGGAGTCACCCATACTAAAAATGGAAACACTGTAAGATACTTAAGATAGAAGTGGCCACCAAATGGAATCTTTATTATATTAGCATGTGTGTTTTCAGGTGTACTAAATGCCCATTGGGCTCAGGAACAAGTTACAGGCTGTAATTTGACACAGATTTTGGAGTAATTTTAATAATGTGTGTGCTACAGCAGAGAAGATATCCTAATATGAAAATAATGGCAAACACAGGAAGTAACCAAAGACGAATCCCTGATTATCCGTCTCTCAAGGGACTGCAAACTCACAACAGAACAAATCCCATTGTAACCTACGTATATTCTGATAAGGAAGTGTAAAAGTGCAGCAAAAACAGTGACATCCTTCACTGGGAGCTTATCAGTTTACATACTGTTCACGTGAATTGAATGCATTTTACTGAACAGTGTTTATACAGAAACGTTATTCCTTTGTTTTAGGTTTGCAGGCCCAAAATCAATATTGTAAGATTGAATAATTACTGAGTTGTCTTTTTGCTACTTCTAGTGTATGACTTTATTTTTATGCTCAAACACGATGATGATCTCTTTTGTTCTGTTCTGCTACAGCATGTCATTTGCAGGTTACTTGTCATCTGCTGGTGTAATTTCCATGTACATGTCCCCCTTCTGCCCAATCAAATGGACTATAGTTATACTATTATTAATGGTATTAGTCGTTTTAACTCCTACCTGCATGTCGGCTTGGAGTCTGACAAACTGAGCCACTACACCCCCCTGTCCACCTCATCCATCATACCATAAGTGCTCTGTATTTTACACTTACTGAACTAAACAGAGCTTATAAATCTAAATCGTGTGAGGAAGGATGCAGATCATCTTCAAAATTCACAAATCAATTGCACAAAATACTTAAGCTTGAGCCTTGCCGTTCTTTATTCAAACTAAAGGCGCAGGCAGTCTCGTGAGCGATACTAGATTGAAGCCCTAACTTTGATAGTCCCACATCGCCCGGTCCCTGCTTCAGCCTGTAATTTGCAGCTAACTTATCAACTACTGGTGTCATTTCTGTGTAAATGGCCATTCTCCCGACAAATCAAATGGAGATGATCTTTTTTAACAGTTATGATGAATCCCCCTTTGCTTCTTCCTTCATGTTTCAACTCTTTTACCTCCGCAATACGACAACGATTACTGTCGACATATGGTAGTTGATTCAGGACGATTTGACCAATGATTGGGGATGCAGAAGCTGTCAATCAATCAAGGGTGGCCGGTTTACAGAGGGTTTATGGATACAATATATATTTGCCACAGGACAGGACTGTGCTGATTATTGTACTGCTGCTTCCTATCTGAGGAATATCACCTCTGATTATGAAATGGTTTATTGGGATTCTATCTCAATGATTTATGAGGTAATTACTCACCCTTTAACCATTCACTGTATATGTTTCCGCTATCTTGCTCCTTAACCCTTATAAGGTGTTCGGGTCTGTGGGACCCGTTTTCAGTTTTTAGCTTTATAAAAGTGATACAAATAATTATTTTTTTGAACTAAGATTCATTGGCTTTGGCTCATTTTCTGTGAGGAACATGAATCAGAAAACATTTTCAATGACCCCCCCCTGTATACCCCCCCATCACATTTATATTACACACAGGGTGTTCGGAGCTGTTTAAGTGTGGAAATCATAGGTTCTGTGCACCCTAATTTTCCCTTCTTCCTCTGTGTGTGTGTGTGTGTGTGTGTGTGTGTGTGTGTGTGTGTGTGTGTGTGTGTGTGTGTGTGTGTGTGTGTGTGTGTGTGTGTGTGTGTGTGTGTGTGTGTGTGTGTGTGTGTGAGTGTGAGAGAGGGGGAAAGAGAGAGGGGGAAAGAGCAAAGCAGGTGAATGGGCCCTTGGTGTGAGCACCCACAGTGTGCACCCACTGTTTGCAACCTTGTGCATCCCGCACAAGGTTGCAAAATTGGAGCACCCAACACTATCAAGCTTGGGGACCTGACACTATAAAAAAGCTCTGTCAGCGTGGTTCCATACCACAACTGATCAAGATGGCAATGCGATTCTCTGTTCAGACTGCCCTACAGTTGATATTTGAAGAGACAGAGGGTTTTGATGGTGATGCAGAGGAAATAGTTTCGGAAAGTGAGGATAACATTTCAGAGTCTGACATCGAGTTTGAAGAGGAGGATGAGCATCAGCCAGCTCCGAAACGTAAAAGAGCCTCAGGACTAGCCCTTCAGCAGCCAGGACAAGCCTGCGAGCAGCAAGCCCCAGGACCATCCCGTGAGCAGCCAGGACCAGCCCGCAAGCAGCCAGCCCCAGGAACATCCCCTGAGCAGCCAGGACCAGCCCGCGAGCAGCCAACCCCAGGACCAACCCGCGAGTAGCCAGCCCCAGTACCAGCCCGCGAGCAGCCAGCCCCAGGACCAACCCGCGAGCAGCCATCCCCAGGACCAACCCGCAAGCAGCCAGCCCCAGGAACAACCCGCAAGCAGCCAGCCCCAGGACCAACCCGCAAGCAGCCAGCCCCAGGACCATCCCGCAAGCAGCCAGCACCAGGACCAACCCGCAAGCAGCCAGCCCCAGGAACAACCCGCAAGCAGTCAGCCCCAGAAACAACCCGCAAGCAGCCAGATGTAGGACCAGCCCGTCAGCCAAAAAGAAACGCTGTGAAGTGTGTGGACCCATGATGGACAGAAAAACAAAATATACATGCAACCAGTGCAAAAAATACATATGCAATACACACACAGTGAGACTCTGCCCCTCATGTGTGGTATAGTCTGATATACGTATAATGGCTGTGTTCAAAGGCTTTAATGTGTTGTTCAGACAGATGTTATTGAGTATGTTTCAATTTCTAATGATGTTGATTATTTCCCAGTTATGCCTGTTTTATGAGGCATTTCCTTATTTTGTTGCATTTTAATACAAAAAGAAACAAAAACTAGTGGCACCTCTATTCATAAATGTGATTTAACAAAGGTAAAGGGATCAAATTTAACATATGTGTTGTTTATATTACTTGTAATTGGGTTGAAATAACCATTTGGTGAGTATTTAAAAAAAAATGTCAGATTATGTTGAATTAAAAGGCCTAAAATGCAATGGGTCCACCAGACCCAGCAGCACCTCCTGTGTAACAAAAACACGAACACCCTATGAGGGTTAAATAAACTGTTCAGTTATACACAACACGGATACATTATATGTTGTGCATTTTACGACTGGAAGTCATTTGGTTCCAGGCAACCTGAAGCTGCAAACGTATTTTTTTGTAGTTCTCAAGTGACACTTCTCTCTCACTTTCCCATCCACTTAAGTAAAATTCTCCCAGCCAATTTCCAAGCAAAGTAGAGATAATTCACTGCGGAGAAGCGCTCCTTCATGCTCGGCTATGCGACAGAGTGCAGGTCTAATTTTCTCTCGATGACATCTCTCCAAATGAGGTTCTTATGCCTTATAATTTATTCCTGGAGCTGTGCATTAGTTGAATAGTTACACTATTCGTATGCCAAGTTTTTGAACTGTGTCAAAGTAGGTACAGTAGTTTCTGATCATTGGAGTGGCTACAGCAAATGCAAAAAAACTAAGTCGGACGACTCTACAGAAAAAAAATCGTCCTGCCCGGGTTGTACCTGTGAAGCATTTGAATCTCCAGAGTGAAAAATGTGTGAAATCCAAACACACCCATGGGCCACTGAGAGTCACTTCCTCAACACATTCCACCACGGACTAGCGTGAGCGCGGTCGCAGGGGTTGTCCCAGCAGCAGTTCATTGCCACCACAATTACCTGTCGGGTATTGTTTGCTGTCTCTCCTTGGGACTTCATGATGGGCCATTTCTCCCCTCCCTACACCCTTAAACGAGTTTGGCTGGGGTTTGATTCCCCCCATGGATCCACTGGCAGGGAGGCTGACAGGGCGGCCATTGTGATGAATAGCCCTTTAAGAACAAGGAAGTCCAGCGCCACCATTGTTTTTCTTCAACCCTTTTCACCTCCCCCCAGCCCCCAAGCTCTTTTATATTTGTCGTCATCCTCCTGTGTGTGTGTGTGTGTGCGTGTGTGTGTGTGTGTGTGTGCGTGTGTGTGTGTGTGTGTGTGTGTGTGTGTGTGTGTGTGTGTGTGTGTCTCCCTCTCACTCTCGCTCCCTCTCTCTCTCTCTCTCTCTCTCTCTCTCTCTCTCTCTCACTCTCGCTCTCTCTCTCTCTCTCTCTCTCTCTCTCTCTCTCTCAATCTCTCTCTCTCAATCTCAATCTCGCTCCCTCTCTCTCTCTCTCTCTCTCTCTCTCTCTCTCTCGCTCTCTCTTTCTCTCTCTCTCTCTCTCTCTCTCACTCTCGCTCCCTCTCTCTCTCTCTCTCTCTCTCTCTCTCTCTCTCTCTCTCTCTCTCTCTCTCTCTCTCTCTCTCTCTCTCTCTCTCACTCTCGCTCCCTCTCTCTCTCTCTCTCACGCTACTGTCCCAGGTGATGGATAGGTTTTCTGTCGCCAAGCGTCACCGCCATTAACCGTAGCTAGGAGGGAGGGATGGATGGAGGGAGGCAGGGATGGATGGAGGGAGGGAGGGAGGGAGGGAGGGAGGGAGGGAGGGAGGGAGGTTGGGATGGATTTAAGGAGGAAGGAATGCAGTCAGGGATGGATGGAGAGAGGGGAGAATGAAGGGGGGTATGGGATAGGAGGGAGGAGGGACAGAGAGAGTAAAGGAAGGAGTGATGGAGAAGGGATGGGTGATAAAGACTTAAGGAAGGATGGAAGAGAGTTGGATGGAGGGAAGGAGGGAGGGAGGGAGAGAATGATGGAAGAGGTAATGGTAGAGAGGAGGGAGGGCATGAGGGATGGACAAGAGAGTGAGGCATGGAGGGAGGGATGGAAGAAGCATTGAGGGAGGGAGGTGGGGGTTCCCATGCTGGCATCGAGGCCCGTGTTGGGAGGCCGGGGTGGCAGGAGGGGCAGCAGGCGTTTCCGGGCAGTGGTCCCTGGGGAAGTGCAACACGAGAGCCGTAATGGAGGTCTCTGCGAGGACAGCTATCGACGTACCCCGGGATTGTATGACATGGAAGGGACGACGCAATCACACCCAAGTGCTACGTTGCACCGTGCCTTGTAAACTACACGCCAGTTTACACACACGTGATGGACATCGTTGGCGCCTTGTTCGTGGCCACGGCTATGTGTGTACGTATGTGTGTGTGTTTCTGTTTCTGTGTGTGTGTGTATGTGTGTGGTAGCTGGGGCTATTCTTACCATTTCTCCGAAGTAAGATACACTGTAGTCTTCTTTTGTTTTCAAAAAGCATCAACACATATTGAATTCAAAGTATACTTTGTCCAGGATCCTTTCAGCACCCATTACGCATGGATGGATGCAAAATGGATGCAACCGGAAAACCCAACTCATAGTTTATCAGCCCCAGAGAATGCATCATTAACAAGGATTCATGATGGTTAGACACGATCTGTATCCCAATTTAAATTGTAATAGTGGCATAATGGGAGTCAATATCAAATTTGAACAACGTGTATGAATCCCCATTCACTATTTTAGGTATTCAGGAGATCCTTTTATCCAACGCGACTCACAAAGGCACATCGTTAATGATCAGGTAGAGGCACTACACCATCTGGGCCACCACACCACCAGGTCCACCTGATCAATTAGACCTCAAATGTAAGTGTCCTGTATTTTAAAGTTATGTCAACAACAATGAGCTCTAAAACACAAATCTTTTATGCGTGATGAAGGATAGAAATCATGTGCCAGACATGGCTTAACAAGTCAGTTGCTTAAAATAACTAAGCCACTCCCGGATCGCGGCCAAAAAGATCAGTCTTTCCAGTCTAAATTCAAAGGAAATGTGGTTTGCGCATGCAGCCTTCTGAGCGATACTAGATTAAAGCCCTAACTTTGATATTCCCCCATCTCCCAGTCCTTGTCACTGTATGTGAGGGATGGCATTAACAGTATTTTTTTCTTTTCTTTTTACAATGACTGGCAGCTGGTTTATCTGATCCTTCTCTTTAATTTGTCATCTGTACTTAAACATGAGCGTGATGCACTGCAGCATCCACCTCTCTCAATCTCTTCTGTTGTCTCTGACGTGTGGATGGAAAAGTGCAACTGAGGTTCAAGATTGTTGCAATGTTTCTTTGACCTGCCCGGCTTTCATCGCCATAGCGAGGCCAAAGAAAGCATTGTTGTCTAATTGAGTCATTTTAACAAACATGAGTCTATTCTGATAGATCGTTGTGTTTGTCCGTCTGTTTGTCTGTTTATCCACTCCCCTGTCTCTCTCTCGTACATCTATAGCTTGTATCTCTCTCTATATATTTCACCAGTGCATCCCACCCTCTGTTATCACTAAAAGCCATGGACACAAAATCCCAATCAATACTAGCGAACATAAGACAAATGAGAGGCCTGTGTGTGGAGGATCATCTCCCACACATAAGAATGTCTCTCTCCCCTTGCTCTCCCACATGTTTCCCCCCCCCCCCCCCCCCCAACATTGGTAGAGGTTTCACTAATGACTCCAGATTGGCTGACAGCCAAAGAGTGTGTTTCTCTATCGAAGGCTGTTGGGTTTTATGTCTTTTAATGACTGTATGTTTGCTGGAGCTTCATGATGGGTCAGGAGAAAAGTAAAAAGACTGCCTTGGAGGGGGGGCCCCCATAAGTGCTACTTACGCTTGAACACATACATTTTTCCATGCATACATATGTAATAAACTGCTATTCTACAGAACAAGAAAAATAGTGCAATGCCCCACACATGTCCTGAAGTTGTAAAGGGTTTCTATGTATGTGTGCATGATTTATATTATTTGTGTTTGTGTGATTGTGTGTATGTTTGTATGTTTGTGGGTGTCTGTGCCTGTGCATGTGGACGTTTGCTCTCTGTTTATGTGTGTGTGTGTGTGTGTGTGTGTGTGTGTGTGTGTGTGTGTGTGTGTGTGTGTGTGTGTGTGTGTGTGTGTGTGTGTGTGTGTGTGTGTGTGTGTGTGTGTGTGTGTGTGTGTGTGTGTGTGTGGGCGTGTGTGTGGGCGTGTGCGTGTATGTTTGCATGTATGTGTGTGTATGCTTGCACCAACCTATTACCGAGGGCTCAATAGGATCAAGTCCTGGGGGTCACTGGCCCACTTACCCTGCTGTAAACTCCTGTCTCATTAAACATTAATGCCTAATATATGAAACCGGATCCTCTGGGTGCGGATGGGGGATGGCGCAGTTGCAGGGCGATATGATAGCATAGTCAGAGGCAGGCGGCACTGCGGGATCGAAGCGCTGACAGCTGGCTCGGTAACTAGTCCCCTATAACTAGCCTAAGGAGGGGAGGAGGGGCGAGAGAGGATGGGGAGGGATGATGAGAGGAAGGGAGACGAGAGGGTTTGTGGCTGGATGAGGGAGGTGGAAAGAGAGAGGGTTGAGTTTGAGTGAGCTAGAAAGAAACACAACGCTTATAACGCTTATAGAACTGGACAGAGACTTGAACATTTATTTTTAATGTGACCAGAAGGTTAGGCAGAAAACAGCTTTGTTAAGTGAAATGGCCATGAACAAACCCGCTCGTGCTTCAGGGTTTGAGAAAAGGCAAGGTCCGCTATGTTACAGCACGCAAACAAAAAGACCAGAGCAGGAAATGTGCCCTTTACACATATTTAATGGTATCTTACAAATCAGCCATCACACACAGGCTTTAAGGGCATTAATAAGACGCACACAAGTTGTTTTGTGCTTGAATTTGACCTGTGCGAGTCAAGAGTTTCCCTCCCATTGCTATAGAACAAAGTTGAACGCAGATTATATAGTGTTGAAGGAAAATCAAAGACTTAAGGTAAACCCTTTTCAGTCGATCTTCACATCGTACGCCTTTGTTTTTAAATCTGTATTTCAGTCAAGACTTGGAGCAGGATCAATCCATAGCCCTCTTATGTTACATTCCTTGTATATACATGACATTTTCCCATTCGATTTATGTTACCCACTACATTGTGTTTCATCAGGTGGTATTAGAGGTGGGGTTTCCCTCAAATGTACTCGCCAAAGGAAACATACCATGGACTCTTTCCCGTGTATGTCTGTCATCGTCATTCGTAACTCCCAAAAAAACAGATGGTGGAGGAGAAAAGTTCATCGAGACAGAGAGAGATTAAAAAAAGTTCCAAGGACATTGTATGCCAAGTTTAGAGGTGAGCTCCGGAGGCAGAGGGATTGGATTCATCACGGTAGAGGAGGGAGTGACGGTGGGAAGGTTGGATGTAAGACGGGGAGCAGAGCAACCCCCTCAGCACGCAGCAACATCTGTCTGGCTTGGTGTCTTCCGGCGTTCGCTCCCCAGAGTGTGTGGTCTGGCTCTGACACCAGTCCCCATGAACCGAGATTGAAGATGAATTATTTGTGGGCTTTTCTGAAAAAATAACAACATTTTCTTGTTTTTGGTAACAAAAAAAAAGGCTATTAAATTACCATTTCATGTTAACTATACGTTATTTAATAGGTTTCGTTTTACTCCACTTATTCCATTTCAAACCTAATATCCGACAAAACAGAGTTAAAAAAATAAATCAGACTCAATGTCCCTGTGTTTGCCTTGAACTCCATCCTAAATTTTACAACTTCAATCTTAAATTATTCTTTATTAGGCAGTGGGTATTTCACACGACAGGATGAGCGATCGGATGGAAGAGGGCCTCCGGTTGGCTGATGGAAAAGCATTTATGTAGAAGTCATGGCAGGAACAAACAAGGCTTTATAGTATGTATGCTAAAAAGCCTTCCCGTGCCCGCCTTGTTTGCTCTGATTAGCGCAAATGTGCTGCGATTTAGTGGATACAGCGTTTGTTCCCTCCCTCCCTCTCTCTCTCTCTCTCTCTCTCTCTCTCTCTCTCTCTCTCTCTCTCTCTCTCTCTCTCTCTCTCTCTCTCTCTCTCTCTCTCTTGCGCTTTCTCTCTCTCTGTCGTGTTTTATTAATCTGAAAGCATACATCCATGGTCAAGGCCTGTCTATGTGCAAACGTTAACATAGGGGGGGCCGTGTTCAGTAGGGAATCGTCTCTGAGTACAATCTGTGCGCTACGGTCGCTTGGGTCAGGGGTCTACAGAAACTACCTGTCTCAGAGTGTAAATGATGGGGGGGGATATACGGTACATGCGTATTGTTTGATGGCATGTCACCCTTGCAGATAACGAAGAACAGATTCTCCAGGTGCCAGACATGTGGTTGATCTACATTCGCCTTTCCATGGTATATTCACCCAGGAAATATAAGCCATAAATCCTGGGCGGTATATTTTCATAAGGGGGGCTGCGTTCTCTTCACCTGCTCCATGCAGCCATACTGCTTACTCACCCTTGGCACATTTTCACTCCACTGACATCTGGCCCCTGCACTTATGCCTTACCCAGGGCCTCCCCCTGCATGATTTCCCATCCACTGACAACATCTCAGGAGGCTAATGGGGCTAGACTGCCCTGTCTTCATTCAATTGACCGCTTTGGGATTTCTTGCTTTCTTTTTTCTTTTCCCCACTTCATACCATGGCATTAATATACTATACTGTTTTGTAAACCATGTTAAGCTAGTCATTAAATGTAAGTCTACCATACTACCTAGGGTCCCTGTGGTACACGTTGAGGCAAGTCCACGAGACAACTGACTCTTATTATTATTATTATTCCAAGGGATTTTTCACCCAACTCGGGTGACAACGTGTCAATATGAGCTGCTCGTCAAAATCTCCCTGTCACGCTCAGGTGGACATATTCCGAAGAAGAAAATAAGTGCAATGGCGTTATTACGTGGCCATCTCCAGGCAAACTTTCCCTTTTTTTTTTCAGGGGTCTAGACATTTTCTTGTGTTCGGGGAGCAGAGGAGCAGTGGGTGGAATGACGTGTGTGTCCTGATGTGGTCAGGACTTGTGGGAGTTGACAGGTTTGGAAGGAGAAGGTTCAGGTGTTTGTGTGTGGACGTGTATGTGCAGGTATACATGGGTCTGGATAGGTGCGCAGGCATTGGTGTGTGAGCCGGTGTGTGTGTGGTGCGGTCCCAGAGGAAGAAGGAGCGGGGCAGAGAATACACAGACGATTTGTTTTATTGTGTGGGAGATTCTGTGGGCGTCTCCCAGTGCATTGCTCCCAGATAGACAGACAGACAGACAGACAGACAGACAGACAGACAGACAGACAGACAGACAGACAGACAGACAGACAGACAGACAGACAGACAGACAGACAGACAGACAGACAGACAGACAGACAGACAGACAGACAGACAGACAGACAGACAGACAGACAGACAGAGGTGCCATTAGCGCATGCTGGATGTAAATGCACATGGAAGTGTGTTTGCTGTTAGATGCCGGTAATGTAAGCAATGCTGAGGTAAACCCAGGGGCAAACCTACGGGGGGGATCTATAGTGACATATGCCCCCACAAAAAGTATGATTGGCCATGGCAAGTTCGATTCCTAACAGTAAATCTGCCATTTAAATAATGAAAAAAAAAATGTTTATGAGGAAACCATCCCCTCAACAATGTTTCGTGGAGGGAATATATGTTGCGTTATTTTGTGCCACTCCTAGGCCACCACTTACAATGTTTAGGTCGCACTAGAATTAAATCTGGCATGTGAATAGAATGCACTCCTTTTGTGAAGTTCACACAAAAGATATACTCCCCCCCCCCCCTTTTTTTATTCTGTGCCACAAGGCCACCCCTTTAAACAGAGTCTGGACACACCGCTGGGGAGACCTCACTACTGTATGCGTCCCCTCCTCTCTGCGTCTAACAGAGTTCCAGGTCACCTCTGTTGGTTCCTCCTGCTTGTTTATTCAATGAGATGCTGCTCGCTGCACCAGATCCTCTCTGTGTGTCCTATTGAATTCTTTGATGCTAATTTCCTCCTTCAGAGTCCTGCATAATCAGCTGTTGAATTATGTAAGGCTTCTTCTCCAAAACGCGTTTCAAGCGTCCTTATGGCTTCACTAAAAAGGGTGTCTGACTTTAAACGCATGTTTCAACCATGAAGTAATCAAATGCTTTCGTCAACATGTGACGTTAAGTACACGTACAATATGACATCAACTTGATGAATGCCTTAAAGGGTTAACTCAATGCCACGGCTTACACATGACCTAGACAAAAAGCATGGCAGTTAGGAGGTAAAAATGGCCCACCCAACTAGGTACAGAATAACTATTTGTGTGTGTGTTTGTGCTTTACTGCATACTGCTATATGCACATTGTGTCTGTGGGGATGCATTTGTCTGAATCTGTAAATGTGTATGTGTGGGTGTGTACTTGTTTTTGTGGGAATGAGTGTGCGCCTGTATATGTGTGTGCGTGTGTGTGTGTGTGTGTGTGTGTGTGTGTGTGTGTGTGTGTGTGTGTGTGTGTGTGTGTGTGTGTGTGTGTGTGTGTGTGTGTGTGTGTGTGTGTGTGTGTGTATAGGCACTATGCCGACACCTGACAGGGACAGGATTGCCATAAACGAGGTGACAATGATGGATGGATGGTTGCCACAGAGACCATATTATGGGGGAAACGAAAGAGAGAGGCGAGTCAATAAACATTATAAGGGCTGTGGCAATGGACCTAGCGCCAAGCATCACTCCGACCCAGCTGTGAGCGGGCGTGGGGTTGTGTCCGTGTGAGCGTATGAGCGTGTGTGTTAGTTTGTTTGTTTGTATGTGTGTATATATTTGTTTATCATGTGGCTTTTACTTTGCGCTTGAACACACAACCCCATCCCACTTTTGTTAACCAGAGATGCACACGGTACCGCACATTTTAATCAACCTCCCTTTCAGTTCCAAACAAAGGCAGGAGCCTCCTCACTGCTAAAGCAACATCATCTTGTCTGAGAATGATATATTAAAAGATTTTCAGCTTCCAGAAGAAAGCCCCATGCTGTTTGTTTGATTGGGTGATCCCCTGGAAGGCCCAGCGACTACACCTGTTTCGCTGTGTAGAACCTGTGAGGTGTCTATTGTGTGCAAAGATGATTCCATTGTGGGCGGGGGGGGGGGAACTGATTTTCCGTATTGTCTGCCTCATCACGGAGCGTTAATTTGCGGATCGGGGTGGAATCGCTAAGTGTACCAAGTATTCTCAACTAATCTTCAAAATGGCAATGTTTTTATCCGACGGCCATTCACGTGACAGAGGTCTTTTCGTCAACGTCACTCGTCATCCACAACAGCATCAGGCGATGACACCCCTATAAAAGGACGACAGGAAGGAAATCCTTATTCTTTTGTGGTCTGTAGAGGTTTATGGAGAAGATATGAGCGGAGGAGATACATATTTGAGACGGTCCCTCCTGCACCTAGTGGCACAAATCAAATAAATAACTGAAGGCCTCGCTGATGAAAATCAGCTTTTTCCATTACCAAACTATTCATAGAAAATAATTCATGAACTGTCATTTAGAAGGCAGCTAAAATGCGTTTCTACTCGACCGCACATTGTGACTGTTGATGTGAAATGTAATGCAAAGCCCCTGTGGTCAGGCCGTTAGCTTATTTATATATTCAAATATTGTTGACAAACTCCCAGCTCTTGGGGAAGCTCCTCCTCCCAAATTATTTGACTTCCATCTTTGATCACAACCCACCCATCCCATCACATCCCAAACAGACTGCCACCGAGGAGCTGGGCTGTTTGAGTGACAGGGATGATGGCATGAAATGCTGAATCATGCCTTTTAGGCACAAGGAAGAAAAATGGCTTTGTGTTGCCACCCATAGGGAGGGTCTTATGCCGCTTTTCCACTGCATGGTACCAGCTCGACTCGACTCGACTCGACTCGACTCGACTCGACTCGACTCGACTCGACTCGACTCGACTCGACTCAGCTCGCATTTTTGGCGTTTCCACCGCGAAAACATGGTATCTGGTACCTGAAGTGGCTGCTTTTTTTAGTACCGCCTCGCTCTAGGTTCCAAGCGAGCTGAGCCGATGCTAAAAGGTGACGTCGGCAGACGGCCGGCCACTGATTGGCCAGAGAGTGTGACGAAGTCACGAGAACGACATGGCAACCATGCTGGTAAGAGCCATAGCAGCGCCGCAGCAAACATATTCTACTTCTTCAACTTCTTCAACATGCCACGTCCAGGAGGTACTATTTGCGGTGGAAAACGACCTGTGCTGCTACCGTGTCGATTCGTGTCGAGTCGTGTCGAGTCAAGTCGAGTTGAGTCGAGCTACATGTGCGGTGGAAAAGCGGCATTAGAGGGTCAAAGTTCATGTCTTAACAACACGCCTTTGCACGTATCCCGCTGTACGTCAAACAAATAGGGGAAGGGTATTGTGTATAGTACTATGTTCCGTATTCTTTATTTGTCAAGTGCACATCAAAAACAGGGCGCAGCAGTGGTTTCTTGATTGTGTTCCAAGCTCGTCTCAACACAGAAGGTAAGTAAGGTACAGGAGTAAAATTGGAAGCATAAAATAACATCAAAATAAGTAACAAGTAAAGTTCACATTCAGGCAGTCAGGATACTGTTGATGGAGCGTCCATACAAGTTGCAGACTATCCTGGAGACCCTGCCCAAACTCCTCACCCAGCAGAAGAAGAAGAGCCATTGTCCTGTCGATAAGGCCAGTGATGGCACCAGGACAGGTCCAGGTTGATGTTCATCCCAAGGAACACGTGACGCACTGACCTACTCGACTGCAGCCCAGTTGATGTGAATGTTGGCGTGATATTGATGTTGAGATGGAGGTTTTTCTCGTGGCGTCATGATGTCAGGGCTCTCACCGCCACTCTGTAGGCCGTCTCATCCATAACCGGCGATCGGGTCAATGTGGTGGTGTCAGCAAATTTCATGATGCTGATTGAGCTTTGTATGGCGATGCAGTCATGCATGAACATGGAGAACAGCAGGGGGCTGAGCATGCAGCCCTGGGGGGCTCCTGTGCTGAGTCAGTGTGGGGGAGGTGGTAGTGCCCATCAGCACAGTCTGCAGTCTGGCCGTCAGGAGGTCCAGGATCCAGCTACACAGTGGCACGCTACGCTGTGTTGAATGCTAGGTCCCTGAGCTTCGTGATGAGCTTAGAAGCACAATGGTGTTTAATGCTGAATTATAGTCAATGAACAGCATTCTAAAATATGTATTCCTCTGGTCCATGTATGTATTGTGTAGTTTGTGTGCGGCATGTCTGCCCTGTGCGATACACAATGTGAGAACAGCCTCCTGTAGAATTGGCCACCACCATGGTTTTTTATTTTTCATCAGCCTGTACCCAGGGACAAAACTTTGCAGCAGATTTTCGCAGTTTTCATGGCAGTTGGAATTTCATTTCCACATTCTATTGTTCTTATTTGCCAATGCCTCTCTCTCTCTCTCTCTCTCTAAGTATCCCTGTGTCTCGCCCCCACCCCTTAATTACAGAACATTTCCCAGCCTCTGAGATGAGCGACCCAAGCTTTTCTCATCTAAATGTAGTCCGCTGTATGCCAGCTGCTGACCCCGCCTGCGCCGCTCCACCGGGCGAAGCTAAACCCAACCACTGATTGGGAACTGTTTGGCAACTTGCTCAACAAACAGGGAACAGACAGGTGTTGAGCGCAATTAGGAACTGGGTCACGGATAAACGCGGGTGCTGGTTCGTCCTTCAGTTAACAATGTACAGACTCATCTCTTCTATCCTTTTTTTTCCCACCGCTTTGTCTGCTCCGAGCACGGCGCCTTTAATGAGGTTCTGGCTATTTTTATACTTCCTGTTTTACCATTTGTCTGGTCTCTTCACTTGTTATTAGAGTTGATCATGTTCTCCGCACCATTGATCTTGTTTTAACGAAATGGCAAATGGCAGCACCAGCACATGGTAGCAACAGTGCACTAAATATAACCCAAGTTAAGGTTGTTGAACACTTCCGTTAACATCCTCCTAGTAAAATATATATTACACAAGTTGTGCTTTTCACCATAATCCATCTCCCATTTGTACAGTGGCAGGCGTAATTTAAAAGCAATTAGTGACTCGATGTAAAACTTTTCAGACGTAGAGTCTATACTGGGGGAGTTATTAAGATGCACTTTCTTGAAGCCCAGACTTTCTCATGCGTTTTAATCAAATACCCATTTGCACCATCACTGACCTTTCCTTCCCTTTTGTCTGTATGTAAATAAAGGCATAGACCATTTATTTTTTAAGGAAGGCCAAATGCGCTTTTCGAAAGAGGAATGATTGCCGTATTAAAATGATTTTCATCTATCAAATGAGATAGCCCTTTTTCCTTCAAACCAAAAGGTACATTTTCAGGAAAACAACTATTATGTTGTACTTTGAGACTGTTACACGCAGGCGAACAGAGGACATAGTTAAAAGTACAACGTGAACAGGTAACGTCATCGCTGTTGCCAAGGGAACAAATGATGGATCCAACTACATTTTTTTTCTCTTTCAAAGGCGTCTCCATCAAGCCCACCCCCCGCTCCCTCTCCCCCACCGCCACCTCCCACCCCTTAACATTCACCACTGGCGTCTCTGGAGTCTTCAGAGGGCCCTATACCGTCCCCGTCAGCCAGGAAAAAACAAAAGACCCGGCCCCCGCCAGCCCCCCTCTACCCTGTCATCCCACCTGGCCAGTGATTCCACATGCATATCTGTCCTTTATGCATGAATGTCAATGGATGCAGTGAATCAATGCAGGGGAATAATAAAGCGGCCCT
>NC_079431.1:17670276-17672776 GCF_026213295.1 Gadus chalcogrammus
GCAATATCTTTACCAATGCCTTAGCGGATTTATCCTTTGTTTTGTGGCATTGTATTGCAACTATGATATCGTTATTATAGAGGTTCATATAGTATTGGATTTTGTTTGTACTTTTGCATATTGCCAACGCATTGTGTGCTGTGTCAGTGAATGCGTATTATGTTTAGTAATGTGGTGAGCAAGCATGCAGATGCTGAAAGGTCCCATGATATGCCAACAGGTGTGAGTGTGAATAGCCATTAAAAGCCTTTTTGAAAATCTCACAAGTGGGCGTGTCCACCTATATGTATCACGGATAGATGAGCAATGTGGGTTGCAGTCCACTGGGTAGGCTGGTAGACTGATCTATCCAACACACATCTAGGTGGACACGCCCACTTGTGATGCCATAAGAGCCAGATTTTCAAAACGGCTTGCATTGGGCTAATCACACTCACACCTGGTGGCTTGTCATGGGACCTTTAAGGCTGGTTAACCACAACTGTCATTATCGGGTATACGTTGCCTTTATCTAGGCGATGACGCTGTTGTTAGTTTTCATTGTTCTGTTTGTGTATATAAGCCACAGTAAAGCAGCTTTGGCTCTCGCTGTATCCCAATCCAGTTGTTATTACTTCTGTTTGTATACATCCGCCTCACTATGTTAATTCATGCAACGTTTTCCATCATTGCCATGGTGATTCATATGGACGCTGCTACCCCTGAAACCACCCAGCCTGCATGTTGTTTGGGTCAATGTCTTTGTAGTCATCTGAGCTGTTGTGTTAAGTGCTATTTTATGTAACTGATGAAGTTCTTTCAAATATAGACCTGGGTCCAATGTGACCTGGGTTGACGTTTATTCTGCTTTGGGACGGACTAGGAGGACAAGTTTTTGCGGGACACAACGGAAGTTTACGTTCTCTTTGCGTCCACTGAAAGAAATATATGGCAAAGTTTCAAGTCTTATTTTTTTTTTATGTATCAGCACCGAGATGACAGTAGAGTAAGACAGAGACATCGGGTGTCTTCAATATTAATCAGGTAATCAAGGTTGGCTAAAATTAGTATATAATATATTATAAATCTTGCCGTACAGGAAGTGATGTACTTAGTATGTGATCTAGGGGTCCAGGTCCGTTTTATATTAAAGAGGGCCTCAAGGATATATATTAAATTCATTTTGGAAGCCTTACAGGAAGGGATTCACAAAGCATCATAAAATGTACCAATGAAACACATTGGAAATGACCGTAGCAGTGTAACCCTATCCCCAACTCTAAGCCGCGGATCTTCTTGGAGTACATAGGCATACAACGGGGTCTGTTTCAAGATCTGCATTTCCGGTGGGATGGAGATAAATACTTGTGCCTTAAGGTGTGTAAAGAGATGTATGCATGGATTCAAAAGGTCAAAATGGGCCAAACCACGCCCCTTGTGATTAATCAAAAGGTTCCTGTTCATTTCGGTAATTATTATTTTTTTAAATAAAGGTCTGATTGCCAGATATGCATGTTGGATGGGTGGGCTGTAGGTGGGGCGGCGTGTGAGAGATCACGAGATGGAGGATTGTCTGAAGCTTTTTTTCTTAATTTATCTAGAACATGAACCCCTAAATGTATAATATTTCTTGTTCTTGAGGCCCTCTTTCACATGGAACAGACCCCAGGTCTCTTGCTCACTCCCAAGTGTCCTTGATGCAGAGATTACCTACTAATTACTAATGACTATATAATTTACTATTTGAGTAAACCTCAATGCCCCGATTCATATAAAAGAGACCAGACTTCTCTATCTTACTCCTAACTTTTTCTGTGCCCCCGTGAATGGTGTGTTTAATAATAATAATAATAATACATTTAATTTAGAGGCGCCTTTCAAGACACCCAAGGTCACCTTACAGAGCATATAGTCATCATTCAAAACTATGTAAAACAGACTAGGAATAAAAGGAAAACAGAGGTTAAACATGAAGAATAATAATAATTAATAACACTCAAAGACGCCTAAAGTGAAGGGGGGACCTCACTAACCACCACCAATATGTAGCACCCACTTGGGTGATGCACGGCAGCCAATCGGTGCCAGAACGCTCACTACACACCAGCTTGAGGTGGAGAGTTAGGGATGAGGTGGAGAGTGAGGGAAAAGAACATTTAAACACTATCGACCATATTTAAACACCATCGATCACATTTAAACAATATCGACCACATGTAAACACCATCGCCCACATTTAAACATTATCACCCACATTTAAACACTATGGACCACACGTACACCCTATCGACCACATTTAAACACTATCCCCCACATTTAAACACTATCGCCCACATGTAAACACTATGGACCACATGTAAACCCTATCGACCACATGTAAACCCTATCGACCATATATGGTATGTTTGCATACCTTCCTGTAGGTCTGCGACCCCCATGATGATAATTGTAGTTCTCTTTATTTTGTCTTCCTTTTACTTCATTGATGCACTACATGCAATACAATTAGGAATCATCTGTC
>NC_079431.1:17677776-17750276 GCF_026213295.1 Gadus chalcogrammus
TGTGTGTCTGTGTGTGTGTGTGTGTGTGTGTGTGTGTGTGTGTCCCTGTCTGTGTGTCTGTGCGTGTATGTCCCTCTGTCTGTGTGTGTGTGAGTGTGTGTGTATCTCTCTGTCTGTCTGTGTGTTTGTTGGTGTGTGCGTCTTTGTGATCCTCTATCTGTGTGTGTGTGTGTGTGTGTGTGTGTGTGTGTGTGTGTGTGTGTGTGTGTGTATGTGTGTGTGTGTGTGTGTGTGTGTGTGTGTGTGTGTGTGTGTGTGTGTGTGTGTGTGTGTGTGTGTGTGTGTGTGTGTGTGTGTGTGTGTGTGTGTGTCCACATATGCATCCAGGCCACTGGTACATTTTTGCAATTATCTGTGCTCTAAAATATCTTGGGCGAGCTCATCCCCCAAACACCTTTTTATTTGACACCGTGGAGCCGGTTAGAGCCGCTGGAAAACCCTGGAGCTCAGATCACATCCACACGCACACGCATGCCGGGCTGTCTATAAATACAAGCCTGTGAGGACACCCCGAATCCAACAACAACTGCATCTACTTTTCTGCTTCATTATGTATCTGATAGTGTAAATATATGGATGTTGTGTATTTGGTTTATGCAGAATATATGGTCCGGCTTTCTTTCTGTCTGTCAGTCTGTCTGTATTTATGGGTATATCTTTCTTTCTAGTCATTAGAATCAGTTATTATTATGGGAAAAAATGGTCAATAGATGAAATGTATACTGTACCTTACCTCACAAACCTTTTAAATAATGTTGTTTACAATCCTCTAAAGTATAAAATAAATAAATAAATACATAAAGTAAATTTGCACGTAAAAGCATTTCTTGAGCAGGGACTAATAGCTGGCGCTTGCTGGAGTGTTGAGTTTTACTGCTAACCTTGCGGCCTCAACGCAGACATGCAGCTGCTGTTATTAGCCAGCTAGCCCTGCTCTAATGAGTAGCAGGTGCTTGCTGAATTCACAGATATAGCTTCACGACTTTTACAGATAAACAAAACATTTTTATTCATATTTTGTGTATCTCAGCAGGGGTTTATGTGAGTAGAATTTGATGGGATCATTATAGGCCTTGTTATGAATAACTGACTGATAAGAATGTAATTTCTTTAATGTGTGATGTGTGTATTAATTTATTCCCCTGCATAATATTGAGGTTACATTTGTTTGCTAACATTGTTGTGGAAAGCACTTAAACTCTAACAAGTAAAGACATCAGTAAACCGTCGAATTAAGTTCACAACCTTTATCTAGAACTTTAAGAAAGTAATTCAAAAGCCGAGCTGGCCTGCTGAGCACCTGCTTTCCAGCTTCAGCAAACAGTTTTAATTGTCTTGATCTTTGATCCCTCCCATAAGCTCCAAGCAAAGAAAGCTATCAAAAAAATACCCATACATGGCTTTAACATCAACCAACTTCCTTTTCCACATTTTATTCATGGTCTTAAAGCACAACTTGGTTTAGCAGGTATTGTAGCAAATCTTCCAACCAGTTTCCCTCATCCTTAAACTTTGGCTCCCTTATTCATCAAGGAATACCCAGTTCCCCTCATCCTTTGACTTGGCCTTCCTTATCCATTAGTTTCTAACACTTTCTAAACGTAAGGTTCTCTTGACCTCATCAGAAGAGTTATATTGTACAAGGAATATTAGTACATACTGGTGGCACATATAATCAGATTATCTTTTTAAGAAGGAGACTCACCAGGATCACTTCAGGAGATGTACCAAAGGCTCTCAGTGTTCTGAGTGTTCTCATTATTATAGCATGCAAGCCAAGGTAATAATTATTTAAGGGTATAGTAAAACATCAGCTCTCAATTGATTTTTCATACTCACATCGCTTCATCTAATCTACTTTGAATTGATGGAATAAATCTGATTAAGAAAATCTAATCGTATTTTCTGTGTGTCATGTGATGTGTGTCATGTGATGGAGCACATTTGCACCATACAGCAGGAACATTCACAACAGATTAAAATGGCCCTGAACGGCACACCCATGTCATCTGAAGAAGACCCTTGATTTCCTCAAGAGAAATGGACAATATCACTGTGGTGGTTCAGAGGTGCCGAGTTTGTGCAACTATGTACCAATTACATGTCATTCTTATAAGCTTAGGGGGGGACAGGTTAGGAAGGGGACTCCAAGATATTTACACTTACTTAAGGGAGGGCCTTCTGGAAAAACTATGGCAAACACTGATGTAACCAAAACAGGCCATATCTCCCCAACCCCCGTAAATTACACAGATGGCATAATATCTTATAGGGTACTAATTAGGTAGTTAATGGGTAAAATACACTGATGAGTATTATATTTGAGGAAGTCAAGGTAAAGTATGTTTACGAGTAATATTAAGGAACTTAGAGGTAAAGAATATGAAAAATACGCTGATGATGAGCTTTATATTTAGAAGGCTAAGAGGTTAATACATTCACAACAGATATTGAGGAAGTTGAGAGGTAAAATATACAGATGAGCTTATGGGCCCTATCTTGCAATTTACTTTCTACACTGACACATGTGTCGTTGCTAGTTTGCAACTAGCGCAGAGCGTTCTTTTCCCTCCACCGCCATCGGCCTGTAAATTAGGGAATGATCTTGCGGCCCAAGGGGCGGTTCAGCGAAAGGAGGAGGCGTGTTCTGGCGCAAACGTTCCCTGGTGCTATTTTCCAGTTTCAGAAAACAATTGCGCCGCAAACCAGGAATTACCTGGTTTAAAGTCAGTGCCGCGTTGTTCAGATGCTATTTTAAGGGCGCATGCATAATGTTGCTTGTGCACCTCGTGCATACACTTTGCTTCTCTCATCTACCTAGCCACACATTCTTGGTAAATTATTTGGGAAAGAACAGCTGATACAGTGGTAATAAGTTGTAGGCTACTTTTAATTCAATGCATCTGCAAACACCGCACAGCAAACACATATTTTCTTGACACAGACATCTTGTACAAGCCCATAAGTTTTAGGATTGATGAGTATTTGATCGTGAGAAAACATTGTTTTACCGCGAGTGAGAGTTAAAAAGAATGAATGAATGCGGGCGCGCGTGCGTGTATGTGTAAAATAATTAATGAAAGCGGGCGCCTGTGTGCTCGCCCATCTGTTTAAACACACGCAAACTAAACACGTAACGCATAATACAGTCCATGGCAATGTATATTAACGGGGGGACACATGCATATTTGGAACACAAGTCGATAACGATAATGCAATACTGGTAAAAAACAATGTATTGTGTATATCATTAAATAGAACCACAGTTACCGCATATCATTTGTGTGTTAAGTTTTCTTTGCCGAAATTTATTTGAGGACTCTGGGTTTCTGAAGTAGTGGAAGAAAATGCTTTTCCATGTGTGAATCAGGCCATATTAGATCCACCAGGATTGATTAGGTTCCCTTATGAATTAACCTCTTTGGTTGCTGCCTATTGTTTCCTCACTAAACACCCAAATGCAAGAACCAGAGGAGAGAGGGCTCTCAGCCAATCATTTCCCATTACTTGGGAAAAAAAATGGCTTCTGCAAGAAACCTTCTAGTTGGACAAATTTTAGGTTGAGAACGGATGGATCACACAAAACACAGGTACAGTATCTTTTAGCTTTCAGGTCTGCATATGAAAAAGGTTTCAATGTCACATGACGTCTTCCTTAGATTTACTACTATCAATCATTTGGTGGAGAACCTTTTATCCAAAGCAACTAACAGTGAGTTCAGATCCAGGTCGGCTGGTGGACAGAGGGGGATTGAACCCAGCACCTTGAGCACACTACATTATCCTTGGGCTTCGTACCACATGCACACACAGCCAGTAACCTTCTCCATTAAAAGAACGGCCGCACACACGGTGGCAGCTCAGCACCATCGAGGTCAAAGTCGGCTTTGTGCTTACATTTGGAGTGAGGTCATGGCAATATCAGCCCAAACCAATCCAAGGTGTCTGTGTGTGTGGGCGACACGTGGGTCCCTGTAGGGCCC
Source organism: Gadus chalcogrammus (assembly GCF_026213295.1). Taxonomy (NCBI): domain Eukaryota; kingdom Metazoa; phylum Chordata; class Actinopteri; order Gadiformes; family Gadidae; genus Gadus; species Gadus chalcogrammus. Next base: position 17,681,760 of record NC_079431.1, read on the forward strand.
TGCGTCCTCAAGAAGAAAAACACATTAGTCTCTATCTGTGACCCAGAGCTGAGCTTCACACCGTCCCACCTTCACATAAAAAGTGTTAATGTGGAAGTCATTGCAGAAACAAACAAGGCTTTATAGTATGTATGCTAAAAGGCCTTCCCGTGAACGCCTTTTTTGCTCTGATTAGCACAAATGTGATGCAATTCAGTGGACACAGTCTCTCTCTCTCTCTCTCTCTCTCTCTCTCTCTCTCTCTCTCTCTCTCTCTCTCTCTCTCTCTCTCTCTCTCTCTCTCTCTCTCTCTCTTTTTAACCCTCTCTCACCTCCCCCCCAACATCTATCATCTCATATAATCCTTCTCCCTCCCACTGTCCCCCTCTCTCCCCCTCTCATCCTCCCACTACCCCCATCACTCCCTTCCATCCTCTTCTCTTCGTCTACAAACCCCTCGTGCTTTACCCCTCTCTCTCTCCATGTCTCTCATTCAGTATGTGTGTGTGTGTGTGTGTGTGTGTGTGTGTGTGTGTGTGTGTGTGTGTGTGTGTGTGTGTGTGTGTGTGTGTGTGTGTGTGTGTGTGTGTGTGTTTGTGTGTGTGTGTGTGTGTGTGTGTGTGTGTGTGTGTGTGTAAAACAAGCCTGGGATTACTGCTTCACTAGTTGTACTCAGAAATAAACCTGGCTAATTAGCTTCCATCCAACCTTTTATTGATCGCTTCTGGAAGGTGGCAGTAAATAATGTCACGGCCATAAACCTGCTCTGCAGAAACACTAGGGTGCGGGGAGGGGGCGGCCTTATGTTACCTGTTATTGACAAACACCAGTCTGCAAGTCTACCCCTCTCTCTCTCGCTCTCTCTCGCTCTCTCTCTCTCTCTCGCTCTCTCTCTCTCTCGCTCTCACTCTCTCGCTCTCTCTCTCTTATTGTACTTTCTCTCTCTTCCTCATGTAAATTATCTGGTACTAGTACATATTTCCTATTTAGTTTTCGGATTGGTTGTGCACAAACATAATAGATGACTTTTATACAATACATTAAATCTTGATATTTAATTTATTTAGCATTTTTATGATTGTGTGATTGAATGTTAATGTTTACTTCTCTACTTAGCCTCCCCCAACCCTCATTCCAGAATTGATGGTTCCAATCAAGGTGGGCAGCCAGCAGTGTATTTAAGAAGCTAATTCTGCTTGTAGAAGCGAAACAGATGGTTCTGTGTACAGGTTGCCGGGAGCCTATTTGTTCCAGTTTTTTGTTATTATTCCCGAACCAACTTAAAGGGCAATAATGACAGCGTTTCTGATGTCTTTATTTTGTAATAAATGAGCCCTCCGACCTCTGTGGATGATCGCAATTCATTTTACCATCATCGTCACCCCATCACTGGTACTCTGGCCACACAATCATACAAGCTGGTGGGATTGTGCCCCCCCCCCCCCTCCCCGGGCTACACTACACAACCATATCAATATCACACATGAATTCCTGCCATGAATGGGAGGACAAAAATATGCTACAAAGTCATTGTGTTCAGATATGCCGGTGTGTTTATCAGTTAGACATTCAGTCCAACTCAAGATGTCGCTTTCCGAACTTAACTGACTGGTCTGGTAAGATTAAGAGACTCCATTAGACAGTATGGTTCAAGAGTGAGTCATGATTCATAATCAGAAACAGCAGAAGTGCTCTGGTCTCCAGAATATTGTGTTGATTTAACTCCCACAACAAAATCCATATGTTTATACTTCCACACACACTTCCAACAATATTATATTCTGAGCTCAGCTGTGCATGGTCTGATTGGTAGCAGCAAGTGTTTAGTAACAGGGGAATGCTTAGTCCCAGACTTTCAGACCACTACAATAGATTAATGCATAATCAAACACTGTTATGTGCAGTTTACAAAACATTATATCCCATGACATCTCCTGATGGCTTATGGTAAATTGTTCTATCCATCTGAGACAATGTGCCGTCGCTGTTGAGGAACAATACTGTTTATTCTAACCAAATATAATCTCAATGTTGAAAGGCTCCCTTAAATTGCCTCAGTTGTTTCCCTGACTATTTTGGTATTTTCTTCAACAAATACCCAAGATAATCTCTTTCTCCTGTTCCATACTTTCTAATACATTCCCCTTAGAAGACTTGTGTTTTTCACCCATCTCTTATTCAGCGTGATTAACGTTCTACAGAAATCTGCTCCGGGGGGCCGGGGGGGTTGAAGGGGCAGAAAGGTTTCGGGCCTGATGTATGCTCAACAGCACCATTGCTATTCGTCTCACGCTTGTGCACTTAGCCCCCTTAGTCCCACTTGATTTGCATTAACACAATTTAAAGTAGAGCAAAAGAAGGCTAAAGATCGCTGCCATCGTCTGTGTGCCTTTGAAGGCACTTTTCCAGTCCTCTGGCGTGTGAAGGGCATGGCGACCCGACAGCCACAACCAGTGGGGAGTCACATGAATTCCAGGTGAACAATGCACGTGGCAACGGTGCTCTGTCGACTGCCAACTTTAGCCCCCTTCCTTGATCATTATGTCAGCGGGGGGGTCTTCAGTCAGTCCCCTCCCCCACACCCCTTACCCTTGGTCTTTATCACTGGCAGGTAAAAAAAATAAATAGGGTTTGATAGCTTGGTCACCCATTGGTAATTATGAGAACCTTCTGGGCACCTATAATATATGAACCTTGTGTGTGTGGGTGGCTGTGGCTGTGGCTGTTGGGGAGGGGGGTTGGATAATGACTTTACAGTGGCTTGATCCCCTGCCGTTTGCCATATCTGCCCACCCATCCTCCTGCGATATGGACCCGGCTGAGAGGGTAATAAGGGGTCACACCGCAGGGGTCGGTGTGTCAGTTTACCCCCTAAATGGCAGCAACTCTGATGCTAAGATCTCGGTGGTGGAGACAACCCTTTGAAGAGATGGAGCGACTTAAAATGTTTGGTCTAAAACACTTACCATTCAAGAACTTACCGTAGCTTAACTTTCGTCAAGAGCAACTTTCGTCAAGAGCAACATACAGTTCTGACACATGAAGGATGTCATGAGTCATGAAGGAGAAGGAAGAGGGTTAGGGCCTCTTGCTCAAGGATGCCCACAGGAAGACTGAACGATGAGGTTTGAACCCAGAACCATTTTGCTTCACCACTAGACCATCCTGCCCCGAAGGGCTAACTCATCCCATATAGCTTATTTTTGCATATGTTCATGTCATCTGCCTGTACTGTCTTGTCTCTTTGTACTCGTACTGTGTAAAAGTTAAGCATAAAAACAAAAGCTATACTTTATGCAGGTGTTGGCTACATTTACATCAGGCAGACTAATTATTATTAGATTATTTTCGAAAGATTGATGTTATAATTACAATGTGATCCTTCTTAATTAGGAACCATGGGAAACAACTTCAATATGAAACCTAAATAAATATAGAATTTAGAATCTTTCATCATGATATTAATGGGTTAAAACTCTTGAAGGATAAAGCATGAATCTTATTTCAATTAACTTTTTATTGAAATGTCTCAGAATTCCATTACGTTATTACACAATAAAATCATTTTTTGGCTTCTTTAGTCCCAACAAATGTCAACAAATGAATTAGGAAAGAAGACCTTTTGACAATTGTATTAATCGGCGCACGCACTGGCCTGAGATTACACCAGGTCAATCACTGGTTTCAGAAAGTCTGTTAAGTGAATGTAAAGCTTGTGTTAATTCATTGTTTTTTTTGGGGGGTTATTAATTAATTCATGAATTTGCTTTAAAGGTCCCATGGCATGCTACTTAATGGAGGCCTTAATATAGACATTAGTGGGCCCTTAACAAAGTTTTTGAAGAAGTTCCCGAAATTCAGCCGTGGTGCAGACTTACAACCACTACGAGCCAGTCGCACATTGAGCTTTCCCCAAACGCGCCGTTTCGGTGTCTGTAGCTTTAATGCAAATAAGGAGGAGAGAGGCGGGTCAAGGAGGAGGGTGGGGGTGTGGCCCTGAGCAGCTTGCAGCCACGGTACCATGCGCTCTGTTTACAGTGGATGTATCGCAATGGCGAGGTGCACACAGCCTTTGGCCGTGTTCTGTAAATATTCTAGTACACTCCTTGTGCTCCGGCGGGAGTCCTGGAGCTCTCTATCTAAATCTATCATATAATACATAGATATCTATATCATATCATATATATTATCATGGCCAAAAGCTGCGTGCGCCTCCAGACAATATTATGAATCTCAAACGACTGCCGAGGGGGGCAGCGCTTAGGCAGCGGGCAGCGCTTAGGCACCTCCTGAAGTGGGCAGCGGGCAGCGCCAAGGCGGTGGTCCCTCGGCAGCGGACAGCGGGATGCAGGGCTCAAGCGGGAGATAATCGCGACATCAATCCCTTTCTCCTCCATGTCATGGTTCATGTACTTCATGGAGTCAAAGCCAAAGTTCCTTTCACACAATTCCTTCTCAACCATGGCTGAGATAACCCCCACTACAGTCTTGTTGTGAAATACCAGAGACGTCAAAGAACCGACGTGTTATGCGCCAAAACACCAACAGCAGAACGGTTATCCAAACAACAAAGAAGTGTACAACACTTGCGTTACAGTGTGTGTAATCACACACACACTCACACACATTTGGCGCTCGCACAGTCGAAGCTCATTGTCTCATTGGCGGGCCAAATTCTCTGGGCGGGCAAGGCAGAGAAAGGGGAGATAACTTGGCCCCTTATGACGACATATGGGGCCACATTCAAAATCAGTGCGCCTGAGCTTCCATTTTTTCAAAGGCGAGCAGGATACCTAGTGCTTCTTTTACACCAAAGGCAAGTTTTAGCCACTGGGGGACGATAGGCAGGCTAGGGAAACTCATATTAATATTAGAAAATCTCATAAAGTGAGATTTTCATGCCATGGGACCTTTAAACTTATCCATATTATTTTATAAAAGAAGGGAAATGTCTTTTAATCGCAAGCAAAAACTGAAAACAGTACAATAAATGAAGACCATTTTCAATGCTGACAAAATATGCAAAGGAGATTTGGGCTTTATTTGACAAATAGATTGTAATCTGGGAAATAAGTTATAAACTACAGGCCTAGGCTATCAAAACAAACATCAGTGTCTGATGCATAATCTTTCTATCCCAAACATAAGTAGTCATATTTTCTACCTATCTCTGTGGGAGAGAGAGAATTCCTTCACCAAAAACAAATATACAGCAATGATGGCTTACATTTATTCTCTATTGGGTTTGTGTAGTCAAACTCAACCATCTATTTGGACACAGACAAACAAAAAACAAAAACAACAGCAGTGATGCCATCGCCCGCCTTGTAGTATATTTCCATACCATGATTTGATATAGATAGGGTTTCCTGCGTCAGTGTGTGTAGTTGACATTGTGTGTAGTTGACATTGTGTGTTGGGGCATCCCTGCCTTCACCACGGTGGTGGTTGTGTTTCGGCGGTTCTGCAGAATCCCATTCCAGCCCTCTCTAGACTACTTCATCTTTCCGACTCTACACAAAACAATAAAATATGACCACTGGCCCAAACATGTTCCTTGAACACCCAGGCTCCATCGATAGGCTACGCTACAGACTAGGCGAACACTTGCATTATGGTAGACTTGATAATGTATTCACTGCTTTGACACTTACAATTCAACTGGAACCTTAGGCTTCGCTTAAGTGAATATTTAAACATCCATTTATAAACCATTTGTAAAGGTGTGAAATAATTATTTGAATTCTGTTCAGAGGTGCAATGTTATTCATAAGCACGTAAATTCTGATCTGTGCTGGATAATTAGTGAAATGTGCTTACCTTCCTTACAGGTGTGAGCTCTGTTACAAACAAAATAACTGCCAAGCAAGTAATTATTATCCGATCAATTATTATCGGATATTATTAAAGGATATCTGATCAGCTGATTGATAATTGCGCTGTGTTTATAGTAGTATTAGTAGTAGTAGTAGTAGTAGTAGCAGATACTTTATTCATCCCTTTGGGGAAATTCAGGTAACCAGTAGTAACAGACAGTGCAGTACATTTGACAAACAACAAAATGGGGGGAGAGAGATGGATGAAAGGCCTCCACCCTCACCTGAGGTGTTGTACAGTCTGATGGCTGTTGGGACAAAGGATGTTCTGCACCGCTCCGCCCTGCAGCGCAGCGAGATGGGCCGTCTGCTGCGGCTGCTCCTCTGTTCTTCCAGGGTGTGGTGGAGGGGATGGCTGGCGTTGTCCATGATGGTCTGTGCCATGATCTTAGTCCGTTGTAAGTCTTTTCCTAAAGTGTCAAAATGACAGGACCAATGAGCAATAGGGGCAGGAAGTTTGAGTTCATGATGTCCAAGGAGTGCTGCAGTCAAACAACAAACCAAACAACAATATTAAGGGATTCACATAAATCTTCACAGAAGGAATTTCCCAGAGGAATATCTTCTTGCTTTACTTCCAACTGGATTCTGCAAGAGTGAAGAGAGCAAGAGCAGCACTCTGATTGGCTGGATTTTTTAAGACTGAACCAACATTTGGTAATCAATTACTTCCCAGCCCGAGGCCAGACTGTTTTGATTGCTTATGGTAAACGGGAATATCTGGATAGCTTTACGAGGCTAGGGAAAGACGCAATGGAATAGATATTAACATTCTGTTGCATAGAGTCTCTTGAATTTGAGGTCAAATCAAAACATCCCCAAACTCTAATTCCCCAGCACTAATTCACACAATATTGACGATAATTTAGAAGAAGCTGTTACACAACCTATTTTTGATACATGTATTTTAGGAACAGGCATTAGGCTGTTAGGGCAATTGCTATATGTAGCCTGTGAACATTGGGGTTTGCCCAGAACCTTTTGGACAAGGACTAGGCTCCGGCCCTCTATTTGAAGTGAAAACAAGAAAGAGCACAGTTTATTGATTAAATACCGGAGCTGGCAGATAAACTTTATCCATAGGATAGAGGATCAAAGGTGGGGATGATGTGGGTTGTACGGCTAAGGGTTGTAAGTAATCCCAAGACAAAGCAGGGATTCAGATATGATTATCCTACACCCTCGTTTGTAAGTAATCAACATTTTAGTTAAGTAGATTGCGCAACCTGAGAGAGAGCGAGAGACGGTATGAACCTCCCGTATGAATGCGAAATATTTCAATTTGACCCCTAAAAACTGAACATCTCCACTTTTTGTCTAATCATAATACTTTTGATGAGAATAATATCTAATGTTAAAACCCATATCCAATTTTACCCTCAGCCATAGAAGCTAAATAAATACTGGGAAATAAATTGGAGGGACTGTGTGGTTAATATTAAGAATTTATTAATATTAGATAGCAGGAAATCCAAGGTTATGAACATGTTGAGCAAGTCCAGCACACGTCTGTTCGTCTCACTTCGATTATTTATAAAAGAAAAATTGCTTCCCAAAAGTTTTCTCTTTTTTTAATTAGGAAGTATATATCCTCAAAATGGAAATAACCTAAATATATTTTTCAGAAGATGATTTAAAAGTTTCTGAAAGTGTGTTCAACAAAACTAATGACTGAACGGGATTTGTGCTTGATTGCTAAACTAATGCAACCAAACAATAATCAACCCATCGTTGGGTCTAAAAATAGACAGGCTGACACACCTCTAATCAACAGAGAATTACATTTCCCACTTTACTTGTTAGCGAGATCTAAGTGGGTTTATCCGGAGGGTCTTGCTCTCTCAACGGAAGAGAAAAAAACAGCCACACACAACCCACAGCACAAACCAAGTGACACAAGGGCAGAGTGTAGGACAATTATCAGGTGTCATGGGGCTGGGTGGTGAGTTGGGGGGCGGACGGTGTGTGTGTGGGGGGAGGGGGGCGGTTGTGACGAAGGCAGCGGACCACGACGAAGACGCAGCGCGGCACATTTGCTGGGGCGAAGAACCCTCTGTCGGATGGACGGGGGAGGAGAGGAGGGATGGGAGGGAGGGAGGAAAGGAAAGAAGGCTGCAACCTTTCAGCATGAGGCTCCTAACGGTTAAGTTGTCAGCCAGTCACGCTTCATCTCCTCCGACCTCGTTACAGTCACAACACGCTCTGCCGGGCACCTCGCGGCCACCAGACTGTGGTGGGTAGACACACACATGACACATACACACACAAGACCCCCGACCTAAAAACACACACATATACACATGTGCAAAAGATGCATGGAGTCACCGCCATCCCTCCTCTCTCCTAGGCAACTGTTGCAAGCCTAATCCATGGTCTCTTGCCCCCAAAGATGAACCTTGAGATCCACTTATCCCACTCCATAAATTGACTTTGTGGTACAGATATGGGTAAAGATTGAAAGAGATACAATAACCTTGGCAGTATGTTCATTTTTACTATTGCAATCCTTGAACTGAAGTCCAAGACCTGTCCTGACCACCTTGCTAAGTCATTATGCTTTCTGATTAAGGGTTTCATTAGATCATTTGTGTTGAGTCGAGGCGACTTTGCGTTGCCCTCTACTGCTACGAGGATGTGTTTCATTAGAGACCCGTCCCCGTGAGGTTAGACAGGAAAGACATAACAGTATTCTTTGCCATGTAAACAGCGTAACCAGAATGCTTTATGATCTAATTATACATATAGGCCTATTCATTACTTTGAAGATTAAATCCCCATGGTACGTGCAGGAACAATGGTGTGATATGGTAACACACTATTATTACAATCTCCCCCATTACCATTGCAATGATGGCATTACAATGGTGAGAATAGTTAACTACTATTTACGCATTAATCGAGTAGGTTGTTGCTTTTCAGTCATTACAGTCATTACACAAGAACGCCCATTAGGCGTTCCTGGTTGCGTTTCATTGACCAATCACCAAGTGTTTCGAAAGGCATACTGGGTTTCGCAAGGCATACTGCAAAGCATACTGCAAAGCATAGTCACAACTTAGGCATACTACGCTCTCCGTAGCCGGAGAGCATGTCGGAGACCCTCTCCGTAGCTTACTTGCACATCCAATATTTTTAAACTATCTATCTATCTATTATCTATCTATCTATCTATCTATCTCTAACAAGATATTTTCCGGAATCACTTCTCCGGTTTGACTTTGTACCTTATTTACTTTGTACATTGTTTACTTTGCACATTAAAAACCAATCTGAGACCAATCTGTTAATTATCCCCAGAGTAAACACGAAACATGGGAAAGCAGGATTTAGTTACTATGGAACAAATAGCTGGAATAAACTTCCTGGGGATTTAAGACTTGCCCCAACTCTGAGCACCTTTAAAACAAGACTGAAGACTTTTATGTTTGCTTTAGCTTTCTGCTAAATATTAAATACATGGCACTTTCTAAAAAGCTTTTTTAACTTTGCCTTTATTTTTCTATTTTACTAAAATGCCTTTTTAACTTTCTATTTTACTCATTTCTTTGCATATATGTTTTCTTTTACTTATCTATTATTTTATTTTATTGTATGACAATGTTTATAGGCCTATGTTTATAGATGCCTTGCCTTACCTTGCCTAAAACACCAAATACGATTTGAAAGCTTTAGAAGTTTATTTATTTATAACATTAATTACATGGTTTGTAGTCAACATATAAGATCGATCGGTCGGCGAATGCATTGTGTTGTGTATCCGACATCCCGACGGATGTTGACCCGTGATTGTCTCCCGCCGGAGCCCGGTCCCCCAGGAGCAGTGCCCAGCAGCCAAGCCTGGTATTGCAGCTGTTTTAGCGGGCTGTGGACAGGTCCCCCCATTCATGGAGTCCCAGAAGTAGTTATCCCCATTCACTCCAATAGAATTGGGGAACAGGAATGTGTCTCCGCAAAAAAAATCTGGATATCAATCAAAGGCTCATAATTATCTTTATACGATTTACTAATAATGTGTATGTTTTCTCTTTTCCAAACGCCACCTCAATCGTTGTATTAGCCGTTGTGGAGAAGAAGGGGTGGGCAGCTGAAAGGAGTCTTACTGTACGTCCACACCAGAAGCGAATTGAGCTACCAAATCGCCGGAAGTCATTCACTTTCTATGGGCAAGAGCGACCAAAGCGCCCAAAGCGACCAACGCTACCAGCGACCAAAGTTGAGCGACCAGAGCGTCCAAAAAAAGTTGAAAACTGTTGAACTTTATGCAAATTACTATGACGCGTTTCAGCGGCAAAACACTGACAGCCAATCGGAATGTAGACGCTCTTCACTTGCGTGAAGAGCATAAGAATAATACCTCGAGGCTACTGTTTGTTTGTTTTTATCCCCACGTCGCCCGGAAGTGACGGTTCTGTCGACCAATCAACGGAGGGGGTGTGTAGCTCAAATTTTCCGGCACCCTTTCAGGCGTCTCAGTACCCCAACGGAGGAGTACTGAAGACAAGGGCAAAACGAGTACGGCTCAGTCCGGGTCACGCCAACTTTTGGCGGTGGAAACGAAATCCATACCGCAACTTTGCGAACCGAACCGTACCGCACCCTGCAGTGGAAACGCGCCATTAGTGAAACAAAAGTTATTTCCGCCCGGCATCCGAGAGGGTCAGTACACGGCTCCGTTATCTTCTCTTGCTAGTCTCGAGTAATAATTATGATTTTTGTTTTAAAGTACAAAAATGAAATCATGAAATCTGTTTTCCTTTATTAGGTCAAAAAGGGATAAACTAATCTAAAATAATAATATAAATAATAATTTTAAATAAAAATCGTTCCCCAGCAGGAGGAGTGTTATTTAATGATCACATATAGAGAATCATCTTGGGGGTTAGTAACTTATACTTCAATGTTCGGGGTAAACAATGCGACTGTGCTCACTCAGACCTCTCGCTTATGATGCTACAATGCTAACAATACTTGAAAACATTAGTATTGTGAGTATTTCTGCATCCAGCACGTCATGCACAAGGGCGTCGCATGGGCCCATGATGCGGAAGCAAATCTCTCCTTGATGTTGCCCATTGAGCAGTTTTCATAGGAATGAATGGGCGCCATTTTTTAATCCGCTGTCCTTTCTTTAATAGGTCCATGCCGGATCCCCTGATGTGATTTAGCCATCTGATACATTAGGCCTGAAGGAATAGGTTGGGGTTAGGGCATCTTGCCTAAGGACACCCGTAGAATGTGGACATTGGGGTTTGAACACACAACTTTTTCCGCAGAGAGTCCCCCTGACCACAGTCTAACATTCCTGCTCTTCGTTGGTCATGAGTATTCTTTGTATTAATAACAGTTATATCGATAGTGTTAGTAGCAGGAGTAGTAGTTCAACAGTTTCAGATAAAAACTCAACTGGTAGAGAGTTTATAAAAGCCAGTCACTTCCACCCAGGCTTACATAGAGCCATTGTTTCAGAAAAGGCACTTAGAATCTGAAAACCATTCTTCTCTGCAGTGGGAGGGTTGGGGCTTGTGGGGGTGATAAAGTCAACAGTCCCACCACTCTCCTGCTCTCCAAAATGTACCGCATGGACCCTCATAACTCATCCTGCGTGGTCATTACCTGTGCCCCCCCCCTCCCCCCTATCACCTCTGCCACCCCATACACCACACCCAAGTCCTGGGGCTGCCAGAAGCACCTTTTGTTCTAAAGTGCAGCAGACGAAGAAGAAGAAGTCTATTAATCCAACACTCTGTCCCTCCAACTCTTATCTCCCCCATCTTAATCATGAAGGAGACAAAGAGATGGTAAGACAGAATGGAAACCAGTGTGTGTGTGTGTGTGTGTGTGTGTGTGTGTGTGTGTGTGTGTGTGTGTGTGTGTGTGTGTGTGTGTGTGTGTGTGTGTGTGTGTGTGTGTGTGTGTGTGAGTGTGTGTGAACCCGAGACAGGACCAATATTCAAAATTTCGGTGTTAACCACTCTATTTCATCCTCGACAAACCAGAAAGGGGGCTCAGTGCTCAAAATAGCGGAATTGTCCATTCAATGAGAGTTTAAGAAAAAATGTAATTGTAGATTATCATGAGAAAGTAACTAATACAACTGAATAAAAAATAAAAATAATAATACTCTACAGAAATGCTTAAGTCCCTTTGATTGTTTGAGATGAAGCAAGCTTCTTATTAAAAAATGTTTCACTGATACTATTAAGGAATAATATACAATCGAAAATTGATGATAGAAAGCTCAGTTTAAGATAACTAAAAAGTAACACATACCCTAACATTGTTGCAATATTTTAACTTTAAATCTATGAATTCCTCTATGTATCAAAAAACAAGCAATATCAATAACTAGACGGATACCTGCATCCCTTTGATTATCGTCCATTGTTAATAATCCAACAGACAGCCACTACCACCACCACCACCTGCCGGGGTCTTTCCCACATCCCGCACAGCAGGGGTGTTTTGCGTGGCTAACATACCCAATCCACCAACAACACCTACCCCCCCATCCCCCGACCCCCCCGGACGTCCTGCCAAGGTAAACACGGCGAGAGAGAGAAAGGTCAGGGAGCTATCGACAGCGCCCTGCTTAGCACGGTGACATTTGAGCCTGGCCGCGCGTTTTTTTATTAGCCGTTCGATATCTGATGGCCAGCATGCAACATGAGCGGCCAATCGGCAGAGAGATGGGGGGATGGGGGGTTGGCAGGCCTGTGATGTTACGTTGGAAGCAAGTTGGGGGTCCACGGCCAGACTCATTGAGTCGGCATCTAGGTGACCTTCTGTGGATTATTGGCGACGGGGCAAGTGTGTGTGTGTTAGCGGGGGGCGGGGGCTTGGGGGATAGATTGCAGCTGAGGACCACTTCCTCCTCAGGCTCTTCAGGCAGTGACGGAAGATTATCACGTGTTTTAGAACTCTTGCCAACTCACATCTCACAACTCTTGTGAGACCTTTAGGTTTTTTTCCACCAACTTTCCTTGAGTGCTTTGTGAGTCCAAGTTGACGCAGTGCGTTCTGTCATGTGGTAACGTTCCACCTTTGAACGCAAAGGGAACTATTCAGGTGTCATTTCTGCTATCCTATTCAATCAAACATCTCTTTTTCTATTTACTGGGTGAGCTTTACAAAAAGGGAAAATGGCGTATTTTCTTACATATTTTGGAAAATTCAACCCCTCCCAAAAAAAACATCACAAACATTATCTATTGTACACTATGACATATTGATGAATGCTGTATACTTAACAGCCTGCCGGTATTCCAACTGCAATTCTCGAGTTGAGTGTTTTCCCGGTGCCTGGTTGGTTATAAAGACAACAAAAATGTCTGACACTGAATCTGAGACAGCCCTCCCGCTCTTCTCCTCCTCTACCTCCCTCCATGCGCACAACACATCTCTCACCTTGCTCCTCCGAGATCGTCGAGTGATCTATAAAAACGATGCCTTGCACTGGTGTTGTTATACACGGCCACAGGCCTCACCTCCCATTTCCGCACGAGAGCGTCTCCCTCGCTCAAATACACCAACACACTCCTGGAGTAATTTTCACTCTGCCGTAGCCAAGGAATTCGACGATGGAAGAGGTGTGTTGGGGAGATAAAAGAATATTATAAATCAGTAAAAGAAAAACACCATACCTTGGGAGTGAAATAGATTTAGTCTCTCAGACGGCAATATATGTCACTCGATATACTCTAAGTTGTGTGATATTATATTAAGTCATGTAATGGTATAGATCTTACGATAACTGGTTGTGCTGCACGACGCATTATGAGTTGCTTAATGCACTGTATAAAGTCTCTTTATGTCCCAAGACTCGGTGAAGGCTAGAGTCTTCACCGAGATAACATCACTCTAAAAGGACAACATCGCTCTAGAAGGATGGTGTTGTGGCTAGGGTGGATTATAGACCCAACCGAAAGGTACAGGTTCGATGCCCAATGTCGACAATATACCTGTAGGCACCCTGCTCCATTATGGATGAAAGCTTGTCTGAAATGACTCAATAATCACTCATGAACAATGTCTAATTATTATTACACATAAGCATCAAACCTCTATGGAATCAAATAACCCTTGTTTTTATTCAAGCACCACGCCACATTACGACTTTACATGGTGGTCAATTCACTGGTTTTGATGAGCCTCCCCAACCATGAAGGCCCCCCCCCCCAACGTACACACAGACAAACAGACACACATACACACACAAACATAGACACACCATATCCACTAGGAAAAACATCAGATGAAATTCACCAGATGTTAGACTGTGTTCTATTACTCAAATTACACATTATGTGATGCTTATTATGCAAATCATAAACATTTCAGCAACCACAGCATTGATAAAATTTTATAAAGTATTATCAGTATCAAGTATACATTTAACCCCAGGCTGCAATGCCACAGCAACACTGATTGTTCTTGGAGAGGATCGAGGAAACGCTACATTATGTTAAGGCAAACTTGCAATTGAACACGTGTTTAACCGCGGCACCCTTCAGTTAGGCAGGCCTACATTGTGATGAGTATTTGGCAAAGGGGTGTAAATGGTAATTACATGTCTGCCGTTTGTGCTTTTATGTCCCAATTCAAAGAGAAAAGTACAGTGTGTTCCTTTGTCTAAAGGTTCCCAGATTTTGAAAAGCACACCGAAACACTGGGTATTGACTACGAATTTAAAAAGTAATTTGTAACAGCAGCGATGGATCCCCCTTTTATAAGTCATTCAGCCATAGCCAGGTGCAAGTAATCGGTGAAATGGCTTTCCTTTGTCAAGTAAGAGCTTCCTGCTTTCTGGTAGGGGAGGGGGTCAGTAATTAGACACACTTCTAGTCATTACACGCATACACACACACACACACACAAAAAAAACGAACACACACACGCACACACACACACACACACACACACACACACACACACACACACACACACACACACACACACACACACACACACACAAAAACACACACACACACACAAACACAAACAAACACACACACACACACACACACACACACACACACACACAAACACACACACACACACACACACACACACACACACACACACACACATACACACACACAAATGCATATACACACACACCAAACCTTGATTTCTCATTGGTTCATAACTTGAAAAAGGGCAAAAGGAGCAAAAAAAGGTTTGCTCTGTTCGCCTATAGACAGTAACACAGAGTCCCTGTGCTGCAGCCAATTTCAGCGATGCCAGTTTCTTCTAGAATAAATGGCTGAATCTGGCGAGGACGGGGCCATGTGTGTAACCTCTCACCCAGGCTTTACGCCTCATCTGAACAGTTGGGTATTGCATACATATTTCCGGACCCAGAAAGTGAACTGGAAACGCCAGCCAAAGCCCGCCGGGAGAAACAGACGTCTGAGCATAGAGTAAGTGTTTGTTTTTTTACTAACACATTGGCTACAATAGTTTTGAGTCCCGGGGAATGTGACAGTGTAGTTATCCGAAAGTAGCCGATCTTATTGGCGAGCGTAGGCTACGATACGTTAGCTTGAAGTCTGTGTAATGCTGTATAGGCTATTCAAGGCATAATTCTTATTTTGCTTTGCTAATGTTGTTCCCTTTCTTTCTTAGACATTATCGGCTTCCTGTGTTGTCCCGGCTATCACAGCTAATTACCCAGCACACGATGGGCCGTACCGTGGCTACCAGGAGACAGTAGATGCTCTAGATCAGCTGTGACTATTTTGACTGATAGCAAACACGTTCTATTTTTGGAAATAGTTAAATTTTTTTCATGAATAAAACTTAAAATTCAAGTTGGTTGCTGTGATTTGTTAATTAACCCAACTGCGGTTATACTAAAGTAGGCCTACTGTATAAGAAAAACATTGATATCAACTGGGGATAAAAGTTTGATTACAAATAGCTACTGTAATTAGCTAATCTTTTAATGCTGTACGGTAACATACAAATGATGCGTTTGAAAAAACGAGGGCTGAAGTCTAAACTAGTCAACGTATCACGGGGATATGTTTACCCAAATTGTACTCGCGCTACCACTCGCGGGTCCTTCTCCCTCCAAATGGAAACAGGCGGGCGGTGCAGTGGGCGCAATGCACTCTGGGAGTATGAGGATTTCTTCCTTTTGAGCCAGAGAGACACTCTCTGACTTTTTTCAGGCTAGGATGAACCAATAAGTCGTTTAAACCTCCTGATGTAAGCAAGATAACTATTAACAGCAAGGATAATACCAATGTTCCCACGGTTACCAAGAGACCGATGAGAAAGACTCTAAAGTACACCCAGTAAGCCCCTAACAGAACGATTACGATTATAGTGTTAAAACCACAAAGTTAAATATTGAAATGCTTTTGTCTCTCTCCTTTCACCTCGGTACATTAAGGATTTGCTCTAAATCCCTGGCATCCATCGACAAATGTTCAGAAAGCAGTTTCTCTCCTTTTTTTCAGGTTCACATTATAGACAGGCACATTGTGGATGCCAGTATTAAGCCAAGGGTTTAACTCACACTAAGTAGAACAGATATTCCTGCAAAACCAAATGGGTCTGAACGCCTGTGGTCCTGAATTATAATGTGTTACGTCCAACAGTTTACAGGTGAGGCAACGCACAGTGGTTTAAAAATGGCCGTCACTGACTTAACAAACATGATGCACGTTTGAACTCTTCTCCTCCTCCCTATTGCACTGCCATTAATCACCACCGGGGGAGGGGGGGCAGCGTGGGCGTTTGCGGGGGCTGTGTGTTCCTAATACAGCCGTTCCCTTTCGATTTTCCCGTCTACCCGATCTCAAAAAATGAAACCTGATATGAAACTGAGCCAGACTGGCACAAAAAAATGAAAAAATATTGGACGGCCCCGGCTAGGGAAATTGATGGCGATGGAAAGAGGGAGAAAGAGAAAGAGAGTGTGTGTTCCATCAGAGTCTACCTTGCCAAGGCAATATGGGCTCCCCATCTCGGAGGCCTAATGGGAGATGGACAGTGATGGACAGAGCGTGTGGGTTGCTTATTAATCCTGGAGAGGCAATTGGAGAAGCTCCATCGACCGGCAGTAAATTAAATAAAGGCCCTATCCTGAAATGGCATTATTCTCCCTCAACCCGCCCTCTGTTCCAGCCGGGGGATTAGAACAAATAAAATGGCCTCGAAATTGTAGGCCAGTTGCTTGAGGTAATGATTTCTCTGTACATGGTGGGTAGGGTGGGAGGGGGTGCATCATGGGCCAGGAGATGAATTAAAACCAATGGATCGGACAATTCATCTGTAGATGTGCTGTGGCGTTGGAATACCATCACAAACTGTTTGTTTTTAACGATAATGAATGCCTAATTCCTAAGGATTGACTAATTATCTGTTTTTTTATTATCAAAGGGGAACATTCCTCCAGCATCAACTACCAACTACTATTAACTATTTCTGCCTAAAAATTTCCCAGACCAATTCTGTTTTTTTTTTCTTGCAGACACATTCATCCTCTTTGATTTACAGAGAATATAGATATAGGTCAATGTGAAGCAAGAGGCCTACAGTTGGCTGGTAGACAGTAGGAATTGAACACAGTACTATTCGTCTGGAAGACCCCGATCCTTCATCTGATTAGTCTTTGGGGAAAAGAGTAAAAAAATCAATAAAAATGAACCAGCACACTCGATAAACTCTGTTTGAAATGTTGAGAGCAAATACTGAACTCAATCTTTGCTGATCTTTGTTGAGATCACGTAAAGGCATTTGATTCAGTTTGCATTCTAACGCCTGTTTGCATTGATGTGTTTTGAGAAATCTTCAGAGCAGTAAAACCTAGTACTTCCACAGCATTTATCTATATTCAGGTGTGTGAACAACTTCTGTAGCTAAAAAAAGATAAGCCTAATGAATCTTATAAACCAAATACTTCTCTCTCCCACATTCGTGTCTGTTTTTATCCAAACCATTTAATTCTGTTTTATCCAGCCCCCGGTGTTTGAGTGATACTGTTTCATGTGGGCCATCCACACGGACACCCCTCTCAGAGGTCCTATCGGCTCCGTTCATCTGCTGCACCAGATATGAGAATACTCTCACTGAAAGAACAGAAGAAGGAATCAGGGTGGGGGGAGGGGTAGCGCTGTAGAAGTCACCTTGTGTCCAATAATAGCAACGGCATTGTCGTACATCCATCAGTCTACTGTCAGTAATTTAGGACGAGTTTACCCAGCAGTCCTTGCAAGACCTCGGGGTAGCAGCTGCTTTGGCAGTGGCCTTTCCTGCCCCCTTTCCCGCTCCACATCCCCCCATTCAGCCCTCCAGTTCCCAGTTTGCTCAGAAATAACCAACTGTACTTCAGAGATGTCCAGCAGTCCTTGTTATGTTAATAGGGCAAACAATGGTTTTATCTCCCTCTAGCTCTCTAGAAGGCTAGCTTGAACATTGAAAGATTAAAAGTAGAATCAACATTTATTTTTCTCTCTCTCTCTCTGACTCTAGCATATATACCTGTTGCTTCATCTGCTGTTGGAAAGTAAAATAATCTGTGTTTGATCGCAGATCGAGGGTGAAGGAATTGTGTCTATCATCATGTTTAAAACAAACACTGTCTCGAGAGAAAAGGATAACAAAATGTATTAAAGCTCATATTTGATCTGCTGATTTCGAGCAGACCTAACATGGGTCTGGCCAATCAGACACTTTTATCAAATCAATACGATGGCTGTTCAGAGGAAAGCCCTATAGCAGCGCCGGCATTTTCACAAACAACCAAGATCGCTGTCGCTGGTTGTTCATACGTTTCATAGCTCTGATTAGTTGTAAGTCTGTTCAATTACGTGGTGAGGTATTTTGGTCTGCGCCTGTTCATAACACCCCTTGGAAATGGAAAATGAGCTGAGAGTTATCAGACCAATATGCAATTGCAAATAGGTCTGGTGATGGCAGACTAGGTTTTAAGAATTGATTTTAGAAGAGTTCTCTATTCTTACTCTCCTCGTGTGATGATGGCTCAAGCACCCCCTCAGTATTGGGATTGTTTTGGGGGCTACAGCACATGCTGTACTTTGTGCCTCATAGCTGTATTATGTGCAATAAAGAATCCCAGAGAGAAAAGATGCCCTTTAAGTTATCAAACAATATGCTGGACACAACTTCCACGTAGTGAACAATGAATATAATGACTTTCTGCTGTTAAAATTTACTTTAGGAAGTTTCTTAGAATGCTAAATATATGCATGCATTTAGAATGCAGGATTGCATATTTAACATCAGACGACGTCAACCTACCTAACATAATGAATTCCAACTAGTTTTGAACATCGACACTTGCACCTTCATTCATATTCATCAATTCATCATGGCTGTTTGTAATATACCGTTGCAAGCAAAGTACAATCATACAATCTACCATAGATAATCAACCATGGACTACCCCAATGCACACTGCAAAACCAGCGTAGGATCTTGGACTTTGGTGTAGATTTCAGGTCAAATCTAAAAATCATCATGCAGGAGCAAAATGCCAATATTTACCTAATTACCAAAAGAAACTTCTTTGATGTGTTAGCACTTCAGAAAACATTACTGCCATGGTAGAAGTGTTTTCACAACAAATAAAAAACAGTGCATCTTACCTATGAGACGTAGCTAATTTCCTCTAAAAGTTACAAAAGAGGATGCGGTGGGCGGGGGTCAAATATGGACATGAAAGTGACGACACCCCCCTCCCTCCCACTGCTCACTCTCATTATTGATCCCCCCTAAAAAGACGACTGCGGTTGTTCAGAATGTGTGTGACCATCTGGTCCAGTGGCTTGTGAGGCTCTCTGGGGGCGGAGGGGAGCGAACATCTCGGATGATGCAACGTCCTGCTGATGACCTGCTAAGCGGCCGGGCGATGAGAGCATGCATGGGTGTGGCGGGTGCTGCTGAATTTATGAGGTGACGGGTTTGATGGGTGAGGGTGGAGGGAGGGGGGGGTGCCGCATCCTCATTACCGCCATTATCCGACTCCTCTGGGTGTGTGAGGGAAACCGTCCGCAGGCCGCTCGATGGATCTGCTCCTAATGGATGGGGGCGGGGGGGCATTAAGGATGCAATGAGGGGGCACTAAAACACGTTGGTCCAACGTGTGAGTGTGTGTGCGCCTGTGAAAGAGAGTGTGTTGTGTGTTGCATATGTGCAATGGCATTCTCGCGGCAGTGTTTGGAGCCGCTTTGCGTTGATCATACTCTGTAATTTGACTGCGGGGAACACTGCGCAGTCGTGTGGCTGCAGACGGTGATGTGTGGGTGACACTCAGTGGGTGTGCAGGGAAGGCTGAAGAACAGCAGCCTGAGACCTTCTGCAAAGAACACTTTAATGAAGTCAGGAGGATCACCGGGGGTCACTAATGGCTTTTCAAATGCATGCACTATGCAGCGTTTCACACACACACACACACACACACACACACACACACACACACACACACACACACACACACACACACACACACACACACACACACACACACACACACACACATAAGCACAGACACACACTCAGACACACACACACACAAACACACCACATACAAACACACACACACACACACACACACACACACACACACACACACACACACACACACACACACACACACACACACACACTTGAAAACACACACACAGTACGTAAAAATGCTCACACAGACACGGATCATGCACATGTTTCTACGCACACACTTATACACACACACACACACAGATGTACATATACACACGCATTCAGACAGACACACATCTGCATGCACACATGTGCACACACCCTTATATACACGCATACATAAGAATGCATGCACAGAGCACAGACAAACATTCAAACAGACACACGCACACCCTTATGCACGCACCTTTAAAGGGAACAGCACACACCCCGAAGTCCTTACGCAGACCAAAGTGTCTGGCTAATGGAAAAACCATTTTCTTAAGTACTTCGCCGGTTGCACCATCTGCGTAATTTGCACAGTAATGGCTTCCGTAGTCTGCAGGTTAGCATTTGCGACCTTCAGGGCTATGGAAATGACAGTAAACTGATGCTAAAACTCAGCTCTCTCAAAGCACTTGTGTTTAGGGTGTTTATGTTGTGTGTTATTGGTATTTAAATCCTTTATTTGTGGCATAATTTGCAGGTGAACTCTGTGAGACCACACTTTGAAACCCAGAACTAAAGCAACTTGGGGAAAAACATGATTGATTCTAATTTTAAAACAATAAAGATGTTGCCCTGATAATGACCTCCGGTGATAAGTCCTTTAGATGCTTCAATGATAAAAAAAACATGAATATACTGATAGGTCAGCCCACCAGCCTGATACATCCATCCCACATCTGGGTTGAAACTACCACTTCCTACTAGATTTTGACGTTGCTTGTAATGGCTTGGCAACATCACACCTGGTGGTAAAATACAGAGTCTTGCCAATTAATGTTTTTTTAATGATTAGAAGATTATTAACTAATGACTTTAAAATTATTACACAGTATAACCAATAAATATAGAAAATTAAAAAAAAATATATATAGTAAATCATAGACGACATCACAGGGATACTAGTGTATGGACTATATATATGGTGGGTTCTTTATTCATCTCCAAGGGGTAATTCAGGTTTAACAGCAGCAGCCATCATAAAGAAAATATCAATATATTGATAATGATATCTGTGGGTGTAGTGATTGATGATCTGAAAGAATATCCTTCGGGGATGATGATGATATCATATCAAGTACCCCTTAAATGACAATACTTGTCTTGGTCATCAAACCATCATTACCGTCTCTCCTGGCTTTAACAAAACATCTGAAAGATATAATTTGTAAACATTACTTTTGTTGTCGATTCTGATTAAAGGGGTAGTTCGGAATTTTGGACATAGGGCATGATTCCGAAGTGAGCATTGGTATTCTATATCACTGGAGACAGTTTTCAACACATTTCATTCAGTCCTTCTAGTGGCAGAGTTCGCTCGTGCTAGGCTAGCGCACGTCAACGGGCAATGCTAGCCTGCTATTAAAAACAGTCTTACCCACTCCACAGTACACCCGAGGTAAATCAATTATAACGCCAGACTATAGATTTAAATGTCTGTGTTGATTGAATAATGTTAGAAATAAAACTAACCTTGCATCGCATGAATCATCGAGGGACTACTTTCTCAGCAGAAGCGGAATTCTACTATGCGCTGGTTAGGTTTGTAACCGAATCACGACAGAAGAACATAAACAGAGAAGCGTGGGACAGAAGCGCAATTGAACGACTAGGCAACATGATGGTTCAGTGTGCTTTTAGAAATTGTAGAAATAAACGGTACAGATGGGCACCACAAAGTTTCCACCAATTTCCAGTGCGAGATCCAGAAAGGACTCAACTGTGGCTTGTTGCTGCTGGCTTTGACATCAAAACACCGGCTCGTACATGAACGGTTCGTCGGATACAACAAATTCCTCATAATCGTCTTCAAAAGCAGATGCATCGCTAACTCCTCCAAACGTGGGCATATCTTGTTAATTGAATACGCTTATAGAATTCCTTCGTTCACTGTACTCTGCGTTTGTAGCAATGACAGCGGCAGGTAACCTAGGTATCAGTCCGCCGCTGCCATAGCCTACGTACAGGAACTGCTGCTGAGACCCCGCAATTCCCTCAAAATGCAATGCAATGCAAGGTTGGTTTTATTTCTAAAATTATTCTGTAAACAGACATTTAGATTTATAGTCTGTTGTTATAATTGATTTACCTCGGGTGTACTGTGGAGTGGGTACTGTTTATAATAGCAGGCTAGCATTGCCCGTTGCCGTGTGCTAGCCTAGCACGAGCGAACTCTGCAACTAGAAGGACTGAATGAAATGTGTTGAAAACTGTCTCCAGTGATATAGTAGGGTGACCAGATTTGAGTTTGTGAAAAAGAGGACACTTCGTCGCGGGGGGGGGGGGGGGGGGGGCGAAAACATGGGTATTTTTTCTTTAGTTCGTCCGTGAACTTACATTTACGTTTAGGCATGACTGCAGACAGCGTTGGGGGGGGGGGGGGGGGGGGGGGGGGGGGGCCTACGTACTTCAGTGGGGGAGCCTACGTACTTCAGTGGGGGTTTCATTCCGTCTATACACGGCACCTTCTCAACGAGCACATGAGATCGGTCGCCCAATGACAGACTCTCTCTACGGTCAGCTCGCGCAAGAAGGTGGAACGTATAATAACAATAATATATATATATTTTTTTTTTTTTGCGACGAGGCAAAATACCGGACGTTTTTGGAATCCCTGCCGGACGCATTTTTTAGGTCTCGAAAAGAGGACATGTCCGGGAAAAAGAGGACGTCTGGTCACCCTAGATATAGAATACCAATGCTCACTTCGGAATCAGGCCCTATGTCCAAAGTTCCGAACTACCCCTTTTACCCTGCGTTCACACCAAAAGATGCAAAAAGTTGACGCGCGTCGTGATCCCATTCAAAGTGAATGTAGAGACGCGTTGCTGCTTTGCTGCCGCAGCATTTGCTGCCGAGAAAACGGGCAGCAAAACTTGATTTGCGGCGCGTCAAAATCTGATTTGCGCGGCGGCATGCCCGTGCCCGCTGCCGGGCACGGGCGAAGGGCGCGTTCACGTATTTTGCGGCGCGTCAAATGCTGCTCGAGTTGAAATATTTCAACTTTTGACCCGCCGCAAACCTTCGACGCGCCGCAAAACTTGATTTGACGCGCCGCAAAACTCAGGCGTCAACGCGTTCGGGCAGCAAATGCATCTTTTGGTGTGAACGCAGGGTAAGAGCATTTTTCCTGAACGCGCCACTAATGGAAATAATAGCAAGATAGCACTTTTGTCTTTTTGATAAGACCATATTGTAAGGTGCTTTCAAAGGCAATTCTATGTTATTTTGTCCACAAAATCTGTACAGACCTATGCACATTGATTCCGAAAGCCGAAAGTGCTGTATTGCTATCATTGACACTCGTGGTCGGATAGCACAGGCGCTAAATACTCATCACAGAACAGCATCTAGAAGAGCATCAAATATTAGTAGAAATTATACTGGCAAAGGATGTTAACCAAGGATGTGGGCATGGCCCACATCCCACATTCCTGGTATCCTCAGTATGTGTTACCAGGATACCAGGAAGTAGCTGGCATGAATCTTACTGTCACATGTTAGATGACCTCATCAGTTAAACACATTACAAAACACTTCCTAGCAGGCCATAAAGTGGTCTTTATCTGTGTGCAACAGATTACGGTAATGCCACTGCACAACACCATATTGTTTGCTTGTTTGTCTGTGTGTGTGTGTGTGTGTGTGTGTGTGTGTGTGTTGGGGGGTCTGTGTGTGGGTCTGTCTTTGTGCATATATGTGTGTGTGTGTGTGTGTGTGTGTGTGTGTGTGTGTGTGTGTGTGTGTGTGTGTGTGTGTGTGTGTGTGTGTGTGTGTGTGTGTGTGTGTGTGTGTGTGTGTGTGTGTGCGTGTCTGTGTGTGTGTGTGTCTGTGTGCATGTTTGTGTTCTGTGTGTCTGTGCATGTTTGTGTTTTTGTATGCATAAATGAATGCAAGTGCATGTGTGTGTATCTGTGCGCAGTAAGTCTTTCGGTAGTAGTAAAAAAAACACATGTTAATAAAAAAGCATTTTAAACCAATGTAGCTCAGTATAATCTTCATCAGGAAATAATCCTAATTGCAGCCATCTTTGGCCTGGGTGCTTTGAAGACTCCCGCCCCCCACGCGGGTCCATTCCATCAAACCAGAGCGGATGCCAGCGGGACCTTTGATATGTTGTAGTTGTGACGCATTGCAATAGGAGATGGTGCGGTAATCCAATAAAAGCATTAGTGTACCATTAGGGTGGAACTTCCTGACTTGGCAGCGAACACACAGGCCCTTGTTTGGCCTAATAGAGGGGGGCTGTTAGGGTTTATTTATGGCAGTAAGATGTCAAAGCACTTAGGGGTGGAATGATACCTGTGCATTAAGGGAGCTGGGCCAATAGCGAGACTCGACAAATGGGTTGTCGGGCGGAGATCGGGGTGGCCTTAGTCCAACCTTCTTCTCTTTACTCCTTGTTAATCTATTTATTTTTCTGATGGGTTTTTCTTTTGGTTTCAAGAAGGGCAGCAGGATTTATTCTTGTTTTGAAGTGAGTGTGACGTCCCGATGCATCTTGTTTGGGTTTCATAACAGGGTAGCTGTCGGGTTGCTGGCAGATGTCTGCATTGCATCCAGGGAACATGTACTTGCTTTATGCTATTGAGAGTATGCGTTGAACCTTCAATTGCGGACTGCAGAAGTTTGTGCAAATCAATATGTGAATGTAAAAAGGGCAGAGGCATTTTTAGTAAATGAGCAGAAACCTTATTCAAAATGAATTTAAAATGTCATAAAAGTGTGTGCAGGGGTTAGGGCATCTTGCTGAAGGACGCCTACAGCTAGATTTTGGATGTGAACATGTGGATTTAACACAAGACCTTTTGGCTGACAATCAAACAGCCTTTACCACGACCTTCAACAGAGTGCTAGTTTCAATGCTGCTCGTGCCCCAGATATAAACTTGAGGGTCCATGTGTTGGTTTCATCTCGTTATATAAGGGCTATTGTGCTAATATAAAGTGGAATATAGGTGAAACATCTTTTGTAGTTGTAACACTTTTGTTGATCTGAACACAGGGAATAGGATTTGATACGTTCAAGGAAGACTAGCTTTGATAAATACATCAATACTGATAGCTCTCATGTGCAATTGTGAAAAGTACATCAAAGTGCTTTCGACTTGCCACGCAGTTTCATTTTTTCTTCTTTTGTTAAAATCTCTACAGAGTGCTGTGCGCTATCAAATCCATGTGCACAAAGCACGGAGCGGCCTTGAGATTTGAGAAAAACGTTTGTGTAACAACTAGAAAAAATAAAATACAGGTTACACCCGAGGATGTGTGTAAATTGAAATACATGTAGGCTAGTAATTCCTCAGAACGATGCAAATTTCTTCAGACAAAATTACGCAAACCTTATACGCCAAGCAAGTGCTCATTAGAGGCATTCATTTAACACTAAGCACATCAAATAACAAGCTATGCAAATTGTGTTTGACTGCTTTTATTTTTATCTTCATTGTATCTGGTCAACAACATCGATGTTCAGGTAAAGTGAAGGGACAGAGATGCAGCAGAAAATACCATGATTTCTATGAACAGTCCTGTATATTCACATATATCATGTCTATCATACTACATTACAATATATCCCATCTTGCATGATGCAGCCTTCAAAGAAAGCCATAGGGAGCTGGAAGCAGGCGCTGATTGTAGAGAGAAGCAATGCCAGTTATTTGCATCTTGTTCTCAGGCTTGCTGAAATACCTCAAAGCAGTTAGTATTTAGAAAACGACTGCTTCTGTCCAAAGTCTGATTGCAGTGAATTCAGAGACATGTCATTAAGGAGGGCAGCTGAGGGCATCTTACTCTAGGGTGCTTGCAGGTTAGGCTGCGGAATTTGGCTTTCAAACCCATTACCTTACGGCTGCTGGGAACACCCTAGAAGCTTAATGTTTTTTAATGAAGTGAATGGCTAGGCTTTATATGATACACTTGCAAGAGGTAGAATGGAGCCATTCATCTATTTGAATATAATGCCTTGGTGAAAGCAGCCCCAAAATAACCAGATGACATCTATTCTGAGGGGTTAATGGAGGACTTGTCTCAGTGTCCCAGCCTCATGATTGTTATTTTCAGTCCTTTTGGGTATGGCTGGGGGGCTGCAGTGTTCCCATTTAATGTCGAAGTGAAGAAAATGTATTTGTATGCAAGACACGCAGCCTGCAATAAAAGCAGTGTTTTTTAATGGACCCATGCCTGACGAAATTAGACCGTGTGAAACTGAATGAACCAAGGAACATGCATGAGTGTGCCAGGGTTTCATTATATTATGTAATGTAATGCCTGCGCTGATAGTCGATTCCAGACAATAACAGGTGAATGGGGTTAGGTGTAATTGGTTGATCTATTCGTTGGCTATTCGAACACAGCTTGTTAGCATTGGTTTGAATTGACAAGGACAACTTAATTCGTTAGGATCTTCTAACCATCTGCATGTGTGTGTGTTTAAAAGCCATTTTGTAAGAAAGAGAGAGTTTGTGTTTGTGTGTGTGGGTCCGTTAGAGTGCCCTTTGTGTGTGTGTTTATGTGTGGCTACGAGTATGTGCATGCTTTCGTGAGCGTGTCTGTCAGTAAGCGTGCCTGTGTATGTGTGTGTGTATGTATGTGTGTGTGTGTGTGTGTGTGTGTGTGTGTGTGTGTGTGTGTGTGTGTGTGTGTGTGTGTGTGTGTGTGTGTGTGTGTGTGTGTGTGTGTGTGTGTGTGTGCTTGCACCTGTGCTTGCTTATGTGTGAATGTGTACGTGCATGATTGCGTGTGTGTGTGTGGGTTTGTTTGAGTTTATGTCCATGTATCTGCCTGTATGTGTGTTTCCCACCTCCATCTAATCACAGAACAAGTATATGGAAACCAAACTGCTCAGAACAGGCAGCAGGGGCCCGGGCCAGGGGATCGGGGGGCCGTTTGAGGGCCCCAGCTGCTTTACACATTGGCTGGGTGGAGGCTGGGGCAGGGGGGAGGGGGTGGTGCTCCATCAATATCACATTTTAAATTGGAAAATGTTTGTGTGTCATCGCGGGGCTGGACCAGCGGGCCGCCTGATAGATGGAGCCCCTCCTGATGGATGGTCAAGGAGGCGGGGGGGGGGGGGGGTATTTAGAGGGAGAAATACACTACACTGTGTCAATACTGAAGCCATTTCCCTCTCCTGCATACTCATTACAGGTGGGGACGGGGGGACGGGGGCTTGAGCTGTCGAGAACCATGGTTGCTGTTGTGTGGGTTAAAGGGTGGAAGAGGATGATTGTGGCTGTCGACCCTACTGGAAACGGCTGGAACAAAAGGAAGGCCTCCTATTCCGCTCCAATTTTCCTTTAACAGTACCTGTGTATAGTTAGTTACTGTGACAAACTATGCATCAGAAACTCTATTGCGTACTGTCCCCTGCTATCATTTTTTGTCTTTCCTTTGAACAAAATGGATTCTATTTCACTTTCACTTACAGTTTGGACTTGGGATACAGAAATGCAAGGGCAATCATGTTGGTGGCACAATTAAAAATGCAAGCACACAGATATGAGCAGACAAAACCCACACATACATTGACAGGCCCACCGCACAATGGTACACATTTCTCCAAGCATGGCACAACCACAGACAACATCTTACAACAATGCATTCCCTTCTTAATTAGCATTGGTTATGGAATTTCCTGTACATCCATTTGACAGTCGCCTCGCTGAATGCTTCCCGAAGCAACGAGCACAGCATTACAGGAGACAAAGGCTTCCCTTTGGGGAGAGGAGAGGTGTAAATTAGGCACCTGAAACCCCATTAGTAAGCCCACTCCACAAAGAGCGTGGCAGCATATGTTTTAGCTAACTCCCGACAGATAACGCCTCCTCATTCAGCCAAGGCGGGGCAACATAACAATGGTGGTCCCAGTGAATGTGAAAGCGTTAATACGCACGCGTGCTGAAGGGCAGCCGATCGCCGATGGCGCACTGAGTAGAACCTCATTGGCGTCGCTAAAGGGTTTCTGTTTGGGTGTCAGTGTTTTGTTCCCTCTTCATTTATTATATGTGGTTTATTGACAAAAGACTACAGCGGAGAAAATGGGAAAGGTTGTCGACAATAGACTAAAGCATGGTGAATGAGAAATGTTGTTGACAATGGACCACATCGAAGAAGTTCTAATGAGTTTAAAGAACTTTAGCCTCCTGCAATTTCTTGGCACTTCTTTGTGCTGCTTGCGAACGTGGTTGGTGTTTTTGGCTGTTGCTGCTACTGCCTTCGAACGGGTTTCTTTTCGGCAAAATTATTTCTATTGAATACAGACTCATGTCATTACATAAGGAGCAAGTATGGGTTGGGCCTCTTGCTCAAGGATGCCTATGGACATTGGGAACTGAGAATCTTTTGTCAGATATCTAGCCACTATCCTTATACCCTGCTCTTTGTCTGTTTTATATCATAAGAAGCGCAGAAATATTTAATCTAAATTATCATCAACTGGAACATCCACCTCATCTCTTATTTAATGAAGATATTATTATTAATACATTCAATTACCATCAAACATAACATTATGACCAAACTCTAATTTAATTAACATTCTTGGCATAATTAACAACCACTCTTATTTATTGATCCCTTTGGGAGGAATTAAGAGGAAAGTGAAACTAAAGAGAAATATCGCTTGGCAATGCTAAATAGATAGTAAGGGATGGGGTGGGGCAGGCCCCATTAGCCACACTTAGCTAAGTGCACGAGAATCATACACTCCTTTGGTGACATATTTTAAGGTGGGCTGTCAGCTTGTCTATGGCTTGCGAGCACAATTAAAGTGCTTTTTAGCGCATTATGATTTAAGAACATCCAATGGAAGACGCTTGTTGAGCAAAACTCATGTCATCGATCACTCGCCAATATCACAGGTGACGTCGATATCAGACGTCTGCAAGTGCGATGGATTGTGGGCATTAAAAATGGAGTAACAATCAGCTTTGAAGCTGAAGTAGTGTTTAAGTGCCGCATGGAGTGTATAGACTTATTAGAGAAAGTCAAGTGTAGATGCTTTCACATAAGGTTGCTCCATCAAATGCTTTAGCAGCGCCAGGATGGCGTAGCGGCGTAATGATGTTCCACTCCCGTCCTGGGTTTGATCTTCAATGTCCAAAGTCTCACCTGTAGGCTCAGGCTCTATGCAATAAACCCCCAACCTGCTTCTGCTCAATGAAATGTATCTGAATTCAGTGTAAGTCACTTTGGATAACAGTGTTGACGAAAAATTACTAAGTTGTAATAGATCCAAATAATTTAGAAAACTGACTTGAATGAGTATTCATAGCACATCCTGTGTCATTTTAATATTGACTGTGGCTTATGAATACAACGTGAAATACCTAGCTGCTCGCGGACTGCCTGAGCCCCATAATTACCCCTAGTGGAGTGCCACTAAATTCAACTCAATCATTAGCCACCCCTGCCTACCATTACATCATCACCGTGATGAAGTGTTATCTCCGGGAGCCATCATCACCTCCTGACATTTTCCCAACCGTAATATCGGGGTAAATGGTATACATATATTTGTTTTTTTCGTCTGCGCTTAGAATTGACTACAAACTGAGAGCACATTAAATTGCAGGGCATGAATTAATTTAAATGTTTTGGAATTTCTTGGGTCCTCTGTTCAGGTATTGTGTGTATTATACTTCAAGATTGAAATGTATGCATAGCAGACCACGACTCCTGTTCTACAATGGTGAAAAGTAACACATGTTTGGAAGCTTCTGGGTTTAAACAGTGTTCCTATAGGCATCCTTGAGCAAGATGTCCAAGTTGCTCATTAGTGACATGTACACTGGAAAAAGCCTTCTGTTGAACCAATTAAAAAAAACAAGGGTAATGGTTCACATCTATATTACATAACTTGAGCCAATGACAAATATATAGCTTGCCTCAAACAATATTTCCTATGTTCATAAAAACAAAATAATACAACTTGGCACCAAGTATAATTCTATTCTTTGAATGAAGTTAATACATTTAAATCGTATGTTAAATCCTAAACAAAAAAATATTGATTCACTCCAACAATTGTTTCTCATTTAAGAAATATCTATCAGAAATAATTTGTTTTATCCAATCAAAAAGAATACAATTTAATCAAACAATTGTTTCTCATTCAAACATAACATATTTTTGTATACATCATCATCATCTTCATTTTTTCCCGCTCGGCTCTCGCCGCTTCATGGCCTTGGGGCGCTTCTGTCTGGATTCGACATCACATCGCGACATCAGTCAGGGTTAGGTGCTTTGTCAAAGACACCTCGATACTCTGCTTGGTGAAGCTGGGGATCGAACCAACAACCTTCAGGTTACCAGCCAACACGCTCTACCACCTGAGCTACTGCCACCACACAATATACAATGTATATTAACAATCTAAATGGCAGAGTTAGACCTACTCCAGACCTCCCTCCAGACACAGACAGACTGTCCGAGCTCACAGAACCAGTGAGTCATCGTCACTCTGGTCAAGGCTAGTGCTTTCACCTCAAAAAGTCGCCAAAAGTCATCAATAGCAGCTGAAAAAGAACCTAGATTTATAGCTTGACGCTGTTTTGAAAAAAAGTCGCCAAAGGGGTTTGAAAAGTAGCTAAATATAGCGACAAAATCGCCAAGTTGGCAACACTGCGGTTTGGTCCAGTAGTCGTAAGCATCTTTGTATTTAATGCGCATGCGCAGGCTCCTAATCAAATATAACAGTGTTTTAGGAAGAAAACAAAAAAAAAATATTTGGATTGAATGACAAAATTATTAATCAGTTGAATACACAACCTTAAAATTTTACATTTGTCAAAATGGATATTTCTTAATTGAGCTCCTAATTAAAAATATCTATATTTCACAGTATTTTGAAATAAAAAAAAGTTATTTTAAAAATAAAACAAAAAATGTTTATTTGAATTGAATTACAAAATAATAATCAGATGAAGTACGGCTTAAAACCCTTTTTCCAGTGTATCGCCTTGGAGCCTAATTTGACATGGAGACCTTTCATGGATCACCTCGAATGCAAATAGATCAGTGCACATGCAGTGGCTGGGCAAAGTGTGCCAGCGCCCTTTTAGTCAAAATGTATACAGCGAGAAGGCCAGAAAATGGACGTCAAAGGTAGGCAATGCTTCTAATGCTCCCAGTGTCATTATTTAACTAACACGAATCATCTACGGAAACCATTACAATGGTAACAATGCATAAAGTGACACTGTTTTTGAAATAATAACAAGCCATTGTACAGTATTTACTGATTTTCCTAGAGCACATGCAGTTCCCTCGCGGGCCACCAGCAGTACGAGTGCCACAGGTGAAAAAACAGTGTGCTAAATGACTCAATGATAATAAATAGCAGCGTCTTGTTCAGACTGGCCATAACATTTGTTTTCAAACATAAAAAAATGATATCATGTTAATCTATTGAACATGTGCAACACATTCACACACAATTTAAAATAGCGTAAAGCGGTGAAAAGGGAGTGAAACACTGTGAAAGATGGGAAGAAAGGTCTTGTACAATAGCTCAGGGACATTGAACAAGACTGTTCCACGGTGTTTGAATGGGCCTGACCATGCGTCATTTCTAATTTGAGTCCACTTTGAGATTTCTCCAGAAATAAAAATCTTTTGGAAACAAGAAGGAATGATTGTCAAAGGAGAGATATGGCAAAATGAACCGTAACCATGACTATAATGTGCAAATGGTTATGCATAACTTATAAGATAGTTAATGGGGAGAGAACCCAAATCCCTAGATACAAATAAAAATGATGAATACAATTCTGAATAAAATGATCCTTGATTTGAATGATTTCGAATCCAGGATCGAATGTCCAATGTTAATGTTCAAAAGAGTGTGTATCGCGATAGACACAACATTATTATGCTACAACTGATGAAGGAATTAAGGGGTAGGCCTTAAGAGGCCTACAGGTAGACGTTGATAGTTAAAATTCAGAACTGACTGTCATCAAGGTTTGGCTAACCAAACCTGGATTATTGTTGAGAAGATTATCATTATTATAATAATAAATATTTGGTCGTTATCATTATAATCGCTGTTAGTACGAAATAATTCACCCTATGTAGATCATCCCTGCCTTGGGGCCCTGTATCCATAGCAGACACAGCTGTGGCACAGATGACCTGTCCTTCAGTACCCTTCGGTGGTGTGGATACTGTTTGCACTGTGTTGTCTGTCAGGACCAACGCTGCCAGTCCAATACTGGAAGGGTTGACCTGGCAAGTTCCCCCCGTGTCAGATGGGGTTGGTGGGGGAGAGAATCCAGGTCTATTTCTGGAGGAGCAATGTGCCAGGGCAGACATGGCATTTGTACTTGGTCTCGGTGTCTAATTGGTATGTATCTTGGCTGGGCCATGCTTCTTGGCTCGGGGGGTTTTCGTCAAAAAGGGTTTTCCCACAGGAAGCCCGAGAAAGCTGTTGGTTTAAGTTCAACAACACAGACTCTGAAGTTTTGCAGTGCTTTTGGCCACAAAATAACATTAGGAATATTTTTCATTTAATGAATGGTAAAAATAGTGGGTGGCAACAAGTCCTTGGGGAATCCTTCCGGCGCAGTCATACTGAAGACTTGAAGGGTTTCATTGTTAATGCTAGCACACTTATAAACACAAGTATTAGGGAAGAAAACCAACAAGGGATGAAATGTATTGCATTAGCTCTCCAGAAACACAAAGTAAAACCAGTTAGGGATGTGATTGGATGTGCACACTGTTGATGTTAAGGACAGTTTCCATTCCAAGATTACAAAAAAAAATAATAATTGCAGAATAAATCCCTCAAGGATCCAAAACAGTAGCCTCTCTAATCTCAAATTCTAATTCTGTTTCTCTCTGCAGATCAGTCTGGCCTCGAGCCAGTTCAAAACCTTTTCCAAACATGTAATAATGATAGGCGCCAGGGGGAGGGAGTTTCGGTTCATGACGGACAGGAGCGACGCACTTTACAGAATTTCAATACAATTGAGCCACTGGAGAATAAGCAGCGATAAGCCATTCGGTTCAAGGTTCCCTCTGAGTGTGGCAAATTCTCATCCCACAGCCTGATTTCACTTGATCCTCCTGTAGGGTAGAAACAGGAAACACCTCCCCCTGCGGTGCTGGGGCTCATAACAATGCACTGCACACACACACACATACTCACACACACACATGCACACACAAACCATTGCCCACTGGCTCCGCCCTCTCCACGCTACTTTGCGTTACGATCAAGCAATGCTGGCCGTGACAGATCACTTACTCGTGGCCCACGGGGGTTGCTGCTGGGGGGGGGGGGGTTGAGTTAGCAACGCTAAGCATTAGCTGCAAAATACGGAATGCACACGTCATGTAGAATGTATGGCCTTTTGTTTCTCCTCCCGACCCCCCGTACCGTCCTTTAATGACCAAAAAATTAATACACACATGGTTGGGGGGTGCCGAGGTGGTTGTTATGTTACAGAGGGAACACCTCGGAGCTGGACTGCAGTGGAATGTGTTTCACTTAATGCTGAGAAGGGAAATCCATCCGGGAATCATTGGGCCCCTACACACACCTAGCCACGACGTTGGCCTGGTGGCCAGCACCACACACAAAACATGTTGAAATTGTCTGCCCTGCAGCTAGTAAACTATAGGGCCCTCTGTAGACGTACAGCATATCATCACTCACCATTTAAGAAATAGCCTGTGTGACAAGTGCAAGAACCAGGATATATATATATATTGTATTTTGTATTGCGTTGAAACTAGGTCATGTTGATGGCAATCCTAAAAAAAACAATAACTGACCACAACAATACGAACCGACTGCTTCAAACACAGGCGATGTCACTGCGACTGCTGCACCTCTATCTCTCTGACTCTCTCTTGGCCTCTCTCTCTGTCTCTCCTTCTCTCTTTAAACCTTTCTATTCCTTCTTGCCCTCTCTCTCTGGCCCTCTCTCTCTCCATCTCTCTCTCACCCTGTGGCAGATAGAAGTTAATGTCATGGCGCATTAGGTGGCTGTTATACTCCCGATTAATAGCTTAATGGACACCTACAGTTGCCTGGGAAAGAAAGAAAAAAATGCTCTTCTTCCAAGCGGATCTCACTCGTACCTTTATCTATCTCGGCATCCACCGGTCGGGGGTGTGGGGACAAAGGAGAGAAGGTCTGTTTATTTCCCATCTTCCATTGTGACGATTGAAGCTCAATATGTCGGTTTGACATACCGGCTGTATTCTGTTCAATAAGTGGTGCGATGTTGGAGATAGTAAGGCGAGTATTACTGAACAAAAACTAGATCAACTAGAATACCAGGGTCAAAGAAGATGGACAAAGACTACAATTACAAATGAGTATCTGTTTACTATCAGACTATTTGGTAATTGAGTTGCTACTTTTATCTCCTAAACGTGCAGAGTAGGGAGCAGAGTAGAACTGATATGTGTGATGTAGAAAGTAGAAGTAAACTTGTTGCAGTGTGAGGAGTGACAGCAAGCCGGGGGGGGGGGGGGGGGGGGGGGGGGGGAACCAGGCAGACGTCCAGTACCTGGGGTTGTGAAGTCGAGACAGCTGCCTCTAATCACAAATTTAGGCCAACGTCTGAAGGAACTGACAAGCTGAGAGACAGGGAGGCAGACAGAACTGACTCACTGTGCCTCAAAACAAAAGGGCTTTACATTAAGGTCCTTTCTTTTTTTTGCATGTCGTGGGTCGCCTGGTAGTCAACCCTTAAGGGGGGGGGGGGGGGGGTACTGTCATGGTCTGTCTGTTTCCTTGTCTTGTTTTGGTGTGTTTCCTGTTTTACTTTGGTATCTCTGTATTGTTTCTCCCCATGTCCGGTCAAGTTTCCCTCCTGTGTGATTACTGCTCCCTCCCCTAATGTGTTTCAGCTGTTACTCGTTGCGTGCCCTGTGTTTAGTATTTAAGCCCTTGTCTCTCCTTTGTTCCTTGTCGGATCATTGTAGTTCTTGGTGAGTTGTGTCCTGTGTGTTACCTGTGTTCCCGGTTTTCCCTGTGTTACCCGCGTCACCTGTGTTCTCGGTGTTCTTTGCCTTTTGTGTTAATAAATTATCCTTTTATTGAACTGTCTGCTATAGGGTCCTACCTGCCTGCCTGCCACCAGCCACCCATGCCACCCACTAACCGTGACAATTAATCAACAATTATTCGCCAAAGGGGAAGTGAATAGAGGGGAATAGCCCCCGAGACCAAAGGTTTATTTATTGTCATTTTGCGATGAAAACAATATTGAGTTTGAGATGTCAAAAATGGGATATTGCCCAATATCCCGAGATAGCGAGCCAATCAAATTACTCCATCTTAAGAGGTTCACGTGTAGCATATACTAACTATACATAATATCTATGTATTTATCTATGTATCTGTATAATCTGCTGAACACTCCCTTGCTAGTCTCTACTCTCAAGGGTCTCAATGCGGCTTTGGTCCGTGTCTCC
Organism: Gadus chalcogrammus; assembly: GCF_026213295.1. NCBI lineage: Eukaryota > Metazoa > Chordata > Actinopteri > Gadiformes > Gadidae > Gadus > Gadus chalcogrammus. Next base: position 17,717,728 of record NC_079431.1, read on the forward strand.
CAACGTGACGTCATGCAATACATTCTGGGGGAAATGAGAATCAATAGCAAACCGCTAAAATAGTACGTACTTTTTCATATTACATTCCATTTTGTGGTACCTTACAATATTAAATACAATAAATAACAACTTAAATCTTTATTACGAACAAGCAAATTGCTAGCCTGGCAAGCCAGACCCATATCGGAAAGATATTGGTTCTGGTCTCGTACGGTGACAGTGTGGGCGGGATAAACGGTTGTCTTTCAAGTTCCCTCTGCACGCAATAGGATAGCGCTACAACCAATCAGAGCAACAGAGAAGGTGACGTAGTCAGAGCGACAGAAATTTCCATGGGGAAGTGTTGCGAATGGTGGTTTGAGACAATGGAGACCAACGACGAAACTTTTACCGTGTCCGGTTCAAGTATGCTTGAACCGGATACGGTTCAGAATACATCTTTCTTTTCCAGGAAAGACTTCAGTGCAGTTCTTTGTTCGTTTCTCAAAGAAAATATGATAACTTCAAGTCAATTTGAAGTGTCGCGGCCAAGGCCGAGTCAAAAGACAGCTGTTTGCCAGCAGCAGCAGCCATTATTGTTTACCTTTAACACGGAACCGTCGCAGCTCTGTCGTCATTCGGCTCGATATCGCCCCTCACGATTTGATTTGCCTGTCCCATTTTCTGTTTCCAGCAGCGAAAAACGACGACAGAAGGCTAGACCTCCCTGGCTGCAAATTAAATTTGCTGCCGCTAGGGGCGTCTAGATTTCTAGGCTAGCAAATTGCACAAATTCGTTGGAAAATAAACCCTGCAACACGGCCTTTAAGGTTAATGAGTCCTCTAATTATGCATTTTGCAGAAACGGGATCTAAAGCGGTAACAATGCTTATTCAGTTGAATAAGTCCTTTTATATACACTTATTAACAGTTAATTAGTACTATATCATATCAAGGTTGATGAAAGGTAAAATAAAAAATACATGCATTTTAAATACAAGGTTATGTCGGTGAAGCACAAAAACACACTTTAAAACAGCTCTTTTGAAAAAAATAAAAAAATAATTTTTAAAAACTTCAGAACGTATTCTTCAACATCAACATTTAAAAAAAACGGACTAGACGAATCCGAGTCCGGCTTCTCCATGGCCTCAGGGGATGGTTGAGAAATCTTCTGGCCAGTCTTTCTTGTTACTCTATAAAGAAACACAAAGAACATTGACCACAATAGACAGTTAGCCGATAGGTTACAATAAGCATTAAAGGGGAACTATGCAACTTTTTTGGCTTAATTTACCTTAAAATAACAGGTTAAGAGTCATTATGATGGTTCTATTCAACTTTTTGGTTTGATTGGTCGCAGTTTCGACTCCCCCTAGTGCATCTTTGCGGAAAAAGGGAATATGCAAGTTTCTGCCAGCGACCAGCCGCACACTCTCGCGGGAGTCTCGGGTCTCACAAAGTAACAAATTGCTTTACGGCACTACAGACCCACAAACACGGCTCGATATAAACACAAGTAGCGAAGGGATTGTTACATTCATCATGGATCAGCCGACTAAAAAGAGACAGAGATAGCCAATGTCGGAGGAACAAAAGAAGAGTAAAGGGAGACTGACCGACAGAGAGGCCAGACACGAGACGCCGACTTGGCCGTGTTGCTTTTGAAATTGTAAGTACAAAACAGATCACACTCGCTCAACATGGGCAGACTTATTAACCTTAATATGCATTGTTACCACTTTAGATCCTGTACCTGAAAAATGCATAATAAGCAGTTTAATGAAGGATTTATTAACCTTAATAAGCATAAAAAATGTTTGAAGTTTTAACAATGACTTAAGAGGTAAGTTAGTAAGACTATTATTAATGTTATTAAGCAATCAATAAATAGTTAACATGTTTATTATAAGTGCTTATAAAAGTCTTATAATCTCACAATAAACATGTTTATTATGTCATTATTAACACTTATAGATAGTCTTATTAACACCAATTAATGTTAATAGGCATATAATAAGTGTCTTATTACCTATTAACAAAGGCTTATTACAAGGACCTTAATATAAAGCTTTACCAACAAAAGAACCAACAGGGAGCTGTTGGCTTTGTGCTTTGTGGTGTAGTGATCGGTTACCTTTGTCTCAACCCTGACTCTCCCTGTGGGTGTCGCCCCCTAGGTCATCCCTCCTGAGCGTGGACACGGCAAGTACAAGCACCGGTTTGGAAGGAATTCCATTAGTTTGACCTGACAGGGAAGACTTATGTCTATTTGTCTCCTTGACTCCTTTGTTGAACTAAAGACGTGTCTGTGCCCAGTGGTTCTCAGTGTACTGCAATCTCCCACCTCGGTTTTACAAATGGGTAACATCGGAACACATAAGGCCCCCTCTACCAATTGTAGCTCCAGTCCTGTGTGGTTCAAAATGAAAGAGATTGGCACTAACATGTCGGGGTTAGCGGGTTGAGCCCCGCTGGTGGTAGCCGCCAAGGCTACCAGTATATGGTGTGTTTCTTTTCATGTTTAAAGCTGATATACACCACCTGGCTGGATATTAAACGGGTCTTTGTTCAAGGGTGGGATTTAAAAATCTGAGCTTGAATTGGAGTTGCACATGTATTTCCGTTGCTTGTCCAAATCCAAAATAGCAGTGGTGCGGAAACCAATATCCTCAAAAGTGTATTTGCATAAAGACCCATATTTGCCATTGTTGAACATCAAGTGTTTTCAAGGCCTTTTTGCCACTGCATAATTTCCATCTGGGAAAAAATAACAACCACAAATGTTTAAAATTGATCTGGCCTAACGGATTTTCCGACCTACCACCTGAGAAAAATAAATAATCCTATGAATGCAATTCATTGGTCATGGGAGGGATTGTTGGCGTCTTGTACAAAACACCAGGTGAGTGAAGGCGTCGTAGCGCGTTAGAAAGCATCCACCATCACCGGGGCTTTTAAGCCAATAAGACATGGCAAGAGGCTGAGCGCTGGCACAGGCTGGGCCAGCTTTGATCTGCCTGTGGGTCTCGCTGGTGAAAGACTGGCTGGGCCTGAACACGGGTAAACAGCCTTATCACATTCCCCACTGGTGCCTTTGCAGGTGTGTCAGAAAGTGATCGCTGGAAACCCTCCAGCGCATGTGGTTTCAAGGACAATTCATGCAATTATGGGGGGGGGGGGTATGTATCTGTACCAGCTGCTTGGAGATAGAGAGAGGGTATAAGGAAACCGAAAGGAAGGAGGGATGCCGAAATAGAGGAACAGAGAGGGGTGCAGGCCTTGGAATATCTTTTAAATGAATGTGTGTAAAGTCTCGTGAGTAAGACTGACCGGCTGTCCTATACATAAGTGAATTAAACATATATCATCCTATATGTACATGCAGTATTTCATACGCACTTGACATTAAGGAGCAGATAGAGGCTAGGCCTCTCGTTGAATAATGCTCATCCCATGCATTGAGGTTCCAACCAACAACCTTTCAGCTATCCACTAGACTAGTTTGCGGTTTCCTAATGCATCAGGATGGAATCATCACGTCACAAGGAAATAACTGTTTAACATACAAACCTGTTTTAATCAACCATCAGTAGAAAAGGTTTAGAATAAGGTTTAACCCCTTGCTTTTTTATTTCTTGTAACATTGATTAGAAATGCAAATCCTCAATACGATTAAAAAACAAACATACATAACACTAATGGAAGCTGTCAACACATGCGCAATTGATTCGACTATTGATCGACTAAACGGAATCATCATAGCCTCTGCATCATTAGACATGGCTGCCACAAAAAGAGGATTAACAATGCACACTTGCGTGACTAAAAAGAAAATTAGCATGCTAACACATGGCTCTCGCCCTCTCTACATCGAGCCGCAAATGTTAATTAGCAAGAAGTTGTCTTCTTTATGCCTTAATTTGTCATAAAGTGTATCACAGAACAATGCTATAATAAGGGGAAACAACTTTCGTAACCGTTGCATTGTAGTGGTTGGTGTTAAATCTTCGCTCTTTCAGCAGTCCTCCTTATTACATTATGATTACTATCCTGTATTGGTGTGGCAGGGCTGGCCATGAATCAACAAACAAAGAGGATAATCTATTGGGAATTACCCATTGAGACACATTGATCCATGTCTGGGTATGAATATATGTGTTTTTAATGCTGTCCGGCTGGCATTTCAATTTATAGCTGACAGCTTGGGGAGTCATATTGAATGCAAATGGTCACTCTTGAGACTTATTACCTATTGTCTGCCATCCATCTTTGGAAATCAATCCAGATGGATCATTAATGCAGTAATGCGGTCTTCACAAGCTGTAACCTCCATAATCTAGTTCCCACATGTTACCAATCCTATTATGTGTTCATGATAAACATTTGGTAAAAAACAAGAGCCTGGCAGTATTGATTAGCATGGAGAAAAGCCTTATGTCTTTCTCCATCTGACATATACAGATCACAAGAGTTAACCTTGCCGTTTAGGTAGGTCAATCAATTCCTCTCTAAACTGGAAATGTCTTCTTCTGATCGCGTTTGAGTGGCTCATTCAGAACCTGTGCGAACATCAATCGCTGTATATACCTCGGCAGGTCGAATGAGCTGAAGATACTCATTATGCATCCCAGTTTTCATGGCCAATCATAACTCTGAAGATTCAACAGAACTCAGTTCAGGTAAAATATTGAAAAATAACCCTCTTTCGTTTTTTGCCAAAGAAGTATTTAAAAATGTGTTTGATTTGATTAAGCATAAAAAAGGGTTTCATCATTGCCCTTGTGTTTGTCTGCTACCATGTGTCGTGCTGATCTGTCTGCAAACACCAAACACACTCTCATTCACTCATCTGCTGTATCTGCTGCTAGCGCGGCAAACATATGACCACCCGTATGGTGCATAGGCAGGCTATTCCCAACTTAGGCCTTACTGTTAACATGCTACAGCCCCTTGGAAAGATGACGAAAATATCCTGTGAGGCTTATCTGCATGTGTGTTTCAGGACATTTCTGGGCTAAAATTGAATTGGCTATTCTTGAACGTGACCAATCAAACTTTTGAAAAGTTAGCCTTGGTCCGAATAAACTATTTACGTTGTACAGGCAATGGTTAAAAACAACAGGATTAAAGACTTTTACCATCTTGCATGCTACTGGCTGGGATGCCTGAAATGCCTACAAGGTTAGGTAAACAAAGATATTTCGGCTCTGATCCGCAGGAGGTTGTATTTACAGTGGCACTTCCAGCTGACAGTTAAAGGTTGAGCCTGGTTTTGTCCACAGCAAGCCCAGACTGCTCCAGCGGTGAATCGCGGCAGGGCACCGGGAATGGCTGAACTCATATAATGCATATGTAAAACAGGCCGTGCGTATGGGTATCTGAGAGGCAACCAGAGATTTTTTATTGAGCTTGGTGACAAAAAAGTTTGTCCTCAACCATAACATTGAAATAGTTCCTCATCATGGAACTGGGAGTTCGATGACATCTTCTTTTTCAGTTTTAACAGAATTATTCGTACTGAAAAGACCGACAAGTATTTCAGAATCTGGATCAGCTTTATTTGACAAGCATACTTGACGCATGCCAGCAATTTCAATTGAATTCAGATTTTTTTACCATCATGGCAATCCGAACATTGCAGGTTGAATCGATTTGTTACATCACAAATTGTCCTTGAATGTACAAGTCACTGACTTTGATTTGAAAACAAGGAGACAAGCAGTCAGTTTTCAGTATGTAAAGGCCCATGGCTTGGAGTAAAAAAGTAGTGAACATGAAACAATCTGCATAGTCATTTTCCAAAGCAGTGGATGTTGTGAAGGAACAGGAAGCAAAGTATAACAAAATACACTTGATTCATGATCACGATCCCTGCTCCCTTTTGTGTTGCTTGAAGTTGTAAAAACTGAGTATATAACAATTTAATTGGGACTCAGTGGAAGTTAACACATCCTCAGTGTAATCGTCGTCGTCTGTCTGCGTTTAGATTCTTCAATTTCCGGAGCTTAATGCTGCCCATAGATCATGCGTGTGTGTATATTCACTTGACGTCTTCTGGCTCAGGCTGTTACCCCCCTGCCACCCTTCTCTACCATTTACCAGTTGTTTCTGCATGCTACCTGATCAAGAGATCACCCTTTCAGCACAGCCAACCTTGTAGCTTGCCCTGCGCCTTATTCATGGCTATTTTTTCCTTTCCCCCCGATGGTTAGCATGCGATCCATCCTCTGTGTTACAAAGAGAGATTGCTACTTTATTATTAAAAGCTTCTTTGATTGTTCACTTCACCACCCTCATCCAACCTCACCCTCACCTCCTCCCTCTCTTCCACATCTTCCTCTTCCTCACCCCAACGGCTTTCATATGAAGCCCCTTTGTGCCATTTGGTTGTTTGTGAATCCACACGGTTATTTATCGACACACAAGGTGTCGAGACGCCGTCTGTTCTGGATGCTCTTTTAAATAGCTTATCACCAGCAACAGCTGAAATATGTGTGTTTGCACGCTGAAAGGAGTCTGGCGCGCTCATATCTGCATGGCAGAATGTTCCTTCTGCGACGCTGGCATTCTGTTTCATGTTCTTTGTTTACAAATGTCATTGACTTTGCATTGCATATTTTTAATGTGAATGCCACTGAGGCTGCTGCTGAGGTGATTTTAAAATGGTTAAATGGGTTGCTGCTTTTTGATTTTGATTTTGGTAAATTGAAAAAAAGAAAATACCTAAATCAAATTAAAACAATGCAAGAAGGCTTTGATGATATTGGGTCTTTGGCAATCACATATTTGTTACACAACTAGTGGAGTTTCCAAGCATGGCCTGGAGATGTGTGTTCATAATGGGCATAAACCAGAGATAACTGGCCTATATTTTCCCCACCAGGCATCAAAGGCCTCAACAGTAACCTTGTCTAAAGGACAAACCTATTATGGATGGACAGGAAGACAAATGAAGGGATGAGTGAATGGATGAATGATTCGGCTTTATTATTGATAGTGATCAATCAAACCCCCTCATCTTACTTTGCCAGAAAACAAACAAAAAGACTATAAACAGTATACAAATTAATAATAAAAAAAAGGAATAAGCATCAGCCCACAAATCAAATTAACGTTAACCTGATTATGTCAAATTATGGATTTCAAATAATTTGTCAGTGTGGTTGTGGGTGGGTAGAACAATGAGAGGGAGGAATATATATACGGTCAATTATATATTTATTTTGTTTACATAATTGTTTCTACTTTGTTACTTAGTGCGTTACTTGACACTAACCTTTCACACAGTTGCTTTTATGATTTAACATGTGTTGGCAATATATCAATATTTTTGTACAAATAAAGGACTTTCATAGCAGCTATGATTTCCATAACCTCCCCTCCCCCTCCTCCCCACAAATCTTCATCCTTTACATGAAGGTCAAAAGAGAAAGCAATGAAAGGACTTTCTCTTTCAGTGCGCTACAGTAACTGTTCATCTAGAAACAGGACTTTCTATGGAACAAAGAGACCTCTGCTACATGAACCAGAAGTTTAGCCACTGAGCTCTGAAAAGGAAGTTGATGGGATAATCAGGATGTGAGCTCCCCTGAAGACAAACAACATGTCTGTGTATTTTGTCTATTAGAGGTTGCAGTAAATCAGTGTCACCATTTGAAAAATATACTAATGTCCTTATTATGTTGTGTTGATGGTTTAATAAAAGATTAAGTAGCTATCATTGGAGTGTAATTTGTTAAAAATGTCACAGCTATCCGTCCGCTATTAGTGAGTGAAATGTGGGACAAACGTAGTGATGGAGGGAGCAGAGAAGGAGCTGACATTTATTTTGTTAAAATCGTACAAATTCTCTTCAAAGCCTCAAATTGTCGCTACAGCAGCTTTGATTACCAGGAAAGCACTTTCTAATGTTGTGACATTATTTAAATTCATAAATCCTCTGAAGGCTAAAGCACGTTCGAGTTACATACTACATACAGTGCGAAACAGTCTTTTTGTGAAAGATAAAAAAAAAGAGCTATTTTGTGCATATTATCATTGAGCTATAAGATAAATGTTAAGATTGTGACTATATAAAATAAGAATCCGGGCTTTATCCAATCCATTCATTGGAATAGACTCACCACCGCTTTGTCCAACCAGAGCAATATTCTGCGCACACTTCAATGCAATGATTTAGATTGAAATCGTCTACAGGGGGAAGGTTATCAGCCCCCCCCCACACACACACACACACACACACACACACACACACACACACACACTCCCCTGCGGTGGGCTGGTGGGTCGACATCTTCAAACATATGAAATTAAAGGGTGATATTGGTTCAGGGGTTTGGCTGGAGACCCCCCGCCCCCTGCTGTAATCATAGACCGCCCAGCCGTTCCCTTCCCCTTGTGCCCTGAGTTGAATTAAGGTCTGAGGAGGGATGGGGAGGAGGGAGGGATTGTAATGACTTATCTGTGTAATGTAGGAGATTGCCTCTTTGTGGAATTCAGATTTAATAACCCAGGCCTTTAGTTTTTTCTTTTTCTTTTTGTCTGTGCTTGTTTTAAATTCAGATATGAATGTAAGTAGCCCGTAGCAGCATGTCTGGAATGGGAAAAATATTTCCTAATGTGATTTATTTTCTATGCTTATGCACATATGGTTTCACTCAAGGTCAAACCCACTACATATATTCAAAGCAAGAGAAAAAGGCAACTGGTAATAACCAATCTCAAGAGTGATAGAGGGATGAACGCTGATCTCTCTCTTGCTCTCGCTCGCTCTCGCACGCTCTCTCTCTATTACATCCAGGCCTGTAGTGATCAGTGGCCGAGGGAGGGGGTGGTAAGTAGTGGATATACCGGGCGGGCGGTCGATCCTGTAAGTCACAGATGGGACTGGATGATAGCAGTGGAGTCCATGGTGGTGATCTGTATTGTTCGGGGGAGATTTAAGGGTATGTTTTAGGGAAACATTTCAACATTTCAAAGCAGTTTGTTGGCCAATCAAGCAATGGTAAATCAAGTGTATAGAGTCTATGTTGAACTGTCTACTTTCTTTGAAAAGAAAAGAACACATTAACCTATTTGCAACCATATATAATAATGTAATTCATTAAACGTATTTGAGTTGGGTTATGCGTCTGGTATGTTCATATCTTCTGTTATTAATGAAAATGTTGATGTATTTAGGAGGATTCTTATAAATATTGATGAGCTGAGGAGAGATAAACAGAGTGTAGAAAAAACTTCCAAATCAAACATTGGGAATTTATTATCTGTGGTAGAAGGAAGAAATATATTCTCCAAAGTTTGCATTTCCCATAGTTTATTGAACAAAGCTTTAATTTAAGGGGGAGGCTGGCTTGATTACCACAGTATTGTACTTTAGCAGTTGTACAAAGACCAATTGGAAACCAGCAGCAACCAAAGGAATGAAATAAGGGACACTCAGTTGTGCACATTCAAAACAGAAAAACAAATCAAGATAATCAGACTGTCAGACTACCTTCAAACCAATAAGAAAGCGGAACAATTAGTTTTCTCATCATTGTTGTTGTTGTATTTGTTCCTTCTCGAGAGCAGTGTGTAAGCCCGTCTCCTGGGCAGGTATTTATTAAGCAATGATTGATAGTTTAAACAGCACCAAGGAATAAATCTTGAATGGTTCTTTCACTTGAAGGACCCTGAACCCTCAATTAATTCACCGTCTTGCACTTTGTCAGGGAAAAGAGGATTTAAATAGGCTATTCTTCTATTCAACCGGTAAAAAAGTCCCCATTTGTAGCAAATTGCAGTGTTAAAGGAAAACATATTATAAGTGAGATAAAAACAGCACGGCAATACAGAAAAAACACAGTTAAGCACAGCACAATACAGTACAAAAAGTACAGAAGAAATGTAAATGTACAGTGAAAATACACCAGCGGAATATAGTGTTACAAAAAAAACACAGCGTTAAAAGGGAAGGTGTCCTGGATCTGTGCATGTGAAGATCTCGCCTACACTTTGAAGAGAGAACATTCAACCGGTGCCGGATCGTGGTCTCTTGTCTGAAGCTCTGACATGATGTATTTATCTGCTCTCCTCGGATCCTCTTATCTGGAGCTCTCCTCAGCAGATGGAAACATCAAAGTGCTCGACACGTGTCCCAGTGGGCCCTCGCTCTCCCCCCTCTCGCTCTCTCTCTCTCTCTCACATGACATCCAATCAGATGCTGATTGAAATGTCGGCTCAGTCAGACAGCTCATCGAGATCATTCCATTCATCACTGCGTTATTTACCAAACGCTTTTATCTAAAGGCTCTTATGTGTGATTCAGATACAGATCATTAAGGATCAGGTTTAAGGGGATTAGGGGTGTGCCAAACGGTAAGGCTGCCGACGTTGGGGTATCGAACCCAGAACCTTTCGACTGGGGATGAACCCATTAGAACACTAGAGTATGCTGCCTTAGATGCAAAAGCAATAAAAGCAATATATAACCCAAGGAATGATGAAACCACACAAAACGGAAGAGATCAATTGTGCTCAAAAGCATCTGTTTATCAGCGGAATTAGTTCCGCCATGAGGGCCGTAAAGAAGTACGGGAGGGTAGTGGGGTGCATGTCTTAGCGCAGATAGCTCCAGAAACATAACTCATTGCAGGCTTACAAGCCCTCGGTCTGCGGGGACGCGCGGGGAAGGCTGGGCTTTGAAGCCACCGGTGACACCTTCAAAGGGACAGCTTCTCCTTTTGAAGATTTTCCCCGGCGGATTTCCTTTCACACGATGAAACCTCTTTATTTAGCTCACGAGGGTTGTAATTATTATGCTCATAACGCAGGATCTCGTCACGGCGGTAGAAAGCGCGGTGCGGCGCGATGGCGGACTGTGTAGACATCATCTAGCGTGATGTCTCAATGCTTAGTGGGTCCTGCTGTAGTGGTTTTGGGGGGCGCGGCGAGGCCAGATCAGGCAACGTAATCCCAGCTAAAGCAGCGCAATCTGCTTAGGAAAGACGCTCTCCTACAAACTACTCGCGTTGTCAGTTGGTTAAGAATTAATTACTTCCCCCACTTCCAGTAAGTCAGGCCTAAAACCTAATTAGTGGATTCATTTTCACAAGATGCTTATGAAGTAGATTTAAAACGAGCTTGAGAGGTTAATCTGTGAACGATGTGTTGAGTGCCTCACCGTTCTAATAAGTGTTTTTGAGTTATTCTGGCAATGGCTGTCAACGTTTATTTTGCATACCTAGGTTTAACATACATATAAACATGCTGAGTTGTGGGTGTGTGTACGTGTGTGTGATCATATGGAAGGACGGACGGATGTGTTTCATGCATATAATTTACACATTTGTCCCGGTCGCTAACATTCTCTCTGTCCTTCTTTGTCAGAAGAAGTTTTAAGTTACTTGGAGTATAGTTTACATTCCTTTTACACCTCATCGAAAGTAGCTAGTGACACACACCCATACACCCAGCACGAACCCCGATTGCAGCCACGTTCTGCCTCCATGGATATGGGTTGAATCTCTTGCAAAAATAAAGTTGTACTCTCAAACCCCCAAGTGTTTTGGGTTCCTCACCACCAATATCCTAATCACACCCAGGCGAGTCTAGCTGTTCCAGCTGCTGTCGACAGCAGTTGAAATGATAACCACAGTGTTAAGACGAAACACATAAAAACCCTGATAGGAGTTCATTTATATAAATATATATTCCTGGCCCTTTCTCCTTGGGAGTGACTCAGCGTTTCAGCAGGCTGGCATACTGTGCCAGTACTTAATAGCCTCGCTTGTGCATCCAGCCTCGACGCAGAAGCCATCCCACTCACCTTGTGACCCGCGGCAAACTAGTAATAGACCGAATGAGGAAGTAATTACAGGAATTGGCAAACAGTCCTTTGGCGCTTAAAATCTGTTTGCTCGCCATGACACCCATTCTCCTCCAAGAGGTGCGCGGGGGGGTGTTCTTAATTGTTTTTACCGATGGTGTTCCGCAGTCCCATTATGTCAGGCTTTCCTTGCTGCTTATCTCTTAATTGTGTTTCTGATGTTAATCAGATTGGAAACGTTCGCTCGTTCCGCCGCCACCGTCGCCGTCGAGATGGGCCGCCATTGATTAGTGTCCCCGTGGTTCGGTCGTAACAAACGGCGCTATCCAGCATTTCAAGATGCTATCTCTAATGCGATCCCGCTCCGAGCGATACGAGTGGTTCTGCATTGGAAATGGAGTGAACAGCAGGGGGGGAACCTTGTTCACAGGCTCTGTGTGTGTGCTGCTCACAGCTCAAGACGACTCACTCCACAACTGTATATATGCAAATACACAGCAACTCTCTGCTTTTCAAATCATGCCTTTCCTTCTCTTGTCTGACTGAATGCCAGTCAAGTAAGCTAGCGGAGATTATTATTTTGCCACCTGGTTTGAATGCGGATACGATAGAATGCATGCAGTTCTTTGTCATACAATTCCTTTATTACCATCTTTCCAATATATACATTTGAGGTATCATTGAATATATACTATACTGCCGTTTAAGCATTAATTTAAGACATTCTTCCACCTACTACTACTACTAGTACTACTACTCCTATAACTGCTACTACGATTACCACTGCTGTACCCCTGTTTACCAACCCCCATTGAACAACTCCCTCTAAAGCTCAGCTCAGAAAACGTATTCAACCAAAGCCACCCTAAAACAGTTTATTTGAGGAGTCCAACCACTTGACCCTGGTTTGCCTTTCAGCAGTGATGAGGAGCCCATCTCCCTCATTGATCTGGAGCCTTTAGCCTTCGGCTATCTCCGCGGCACCAGCTGTGCTAATCACCCTGTCACACCCAGTGGCTCTGCTGCCACACTAAACCCTGCTCCTCTGTTTATTCCAGGGGAGAAAACACAGCAGTTTACAGAGACAGACAGCTGTAGTGTGTTGAATGCTTTGACCTGCACACTTCCTTGTAAGGGATGCCTGGTGGCTGATTTACATTGCTGTGTGTGTGTGTGTGTGTGTGTGTGTGCGTGCGTGCGTGCGTGCGTGCGTGCGTGCGTGCGTGCGTGCGTGCGTGCGTGCGTGCGTGCGTGCGTTTAAGAAAATATAAAATAGACAGTTGTATTTTTGGACAATATCTATAGTTTGGGTTGAATTTTTCACAATATTTTATGGTAAAACTTTGAAGATTACATGGAAAGTATAACCCAAAAAATACATATTTAAGACAATATTTAGATTCTTATTGTAGATGCACATGAATTATTTGCTCCAGGAAACCTTTAAAGTAGCCCACATTTTAATCTGAAAGAAGTGGGAGTCAAACGACATTTCTCAGGTTTAGATCAAAGACGGAGAAAATAGACCATCTTACTCCTCTATTTTCTGGACTACCTTGTCCAGATGGTAGACTTTCGGAAACAAATAACGTTTCTCTCATTTCACACACGACAACAAGGAGATGTATACTTACACTCTAAGAGGGGAGAAACGGCTTCTGAATAAGATACAAAATGAGCATGTCGGTGTCTTGTGAGTGTTGCTGAAAAAGTGGCCTATAAGCGATAATACATTTTTATTGCGGGCAATCAAAGCAGCATGGAAACCAAAACATAGGTTACCATGTGGACAACCAAACCAAACATCAATCTGGTAAAAAGATGCTTCTTATGTATCAAAGAGCTCAGAGAAATACATTATTATTATACTGATTAAAAAAGTGTTCAAAGTAAATGAAAACTGCATGACAGACTTTGTTGATAATTATGTTGCTATGAATTCATTCCCAAATGCACATCATCTGCCTCATATGTTTATTAAAAACCGACTTTTTGTCAGCATGTATCAAGATCAACATGAAGTATGGAAAGGAGAAGAAGCCGGTAAATAAGATAACATTTATAGATTCAGTAAGGAGCACGCACCACAAAGGTATGTATCCGATCGGTCTGTATTCACATGAATGAGAAGGAACAGGATAAAACAACTTGATCGGGGACGCCTACGGGTATGTGAACGCTGGGGATCGAACCCAGCACCTTTTGACTGGGAGTCCACCCCCCTAACCAACCTAACGACCATCCTGCGTACAACAAAACACACCCGATTTAAATAAAACACGACACAACCGGTGCTCTCCCGGCCGCGCTGTGGAGCCATGGTTAAGCAGCGTGCAGCAAGCCAGCACTACCAGTTTTTATGCCTCACTACCTTATGCAACATACGGAACCCTGCTCGAGCCTCGGAATGACTTTTAAACGAGAGAACCGTGTCGTGTCGACCGAATGCAGTGTAACCGGTGACAGTTCGCGTGGAGAAAAGGAAAAATATATTTTATGCAAAGGAGCAGAGATGAACTTTGTTATTTCGAGGTGCAGATCATTTGAGGCAAACACGGCAGTGTTCAATATTTAATGCACTCCTGGGATTCCAAGTTAGCTCGCTCGATATTTTGCATCCTTTTGTGTGCGTTTGTTGAAGTGTTTTGTCTAGGTGTGTGTTGGTGTGCGTTGGAGTGTGTGTGAGAGGGAGAGAGAGAGAGAGATAGAGAGAGAAAATTGTACTGACTGTGGGGGCTGCAGACTTTTCAAAGAATGCCATTATAAATATTTCATCGTGAAATTAAGTTTTGACATTTAAATAACTGAATAAAATAATAACAATAACTCACATATTCCCTCAAAACATCTCTTAAAGGTGCAGTGAGTATAATTCAGTGGCATCTAGCTGAACAGACTTGGCAGAAATGGAATATAATATTAAAATGTAGTTTATATGTGTATAATCCCATGAATATGAATTGGTTTTTTTTTGTGCCAGAATAATCCCTTCATATCTACATGGGAGCGTATCCTCTGCAATGGAGCCTGCCATGTTCCACTGCCATGCTTCTACTGCAGCCAAGAACAAACAACTGATTTTAGAGAGAAGCCCGGAACAAACAACCGGTTCTAGAGAGTAGCCCGGAACAGACAAACGGCTCTAGAGAGTAGCCCGGAACAGACAAACGGCTCTAGAGAGTAGCCCGGAACAGACGAACGGCTCTAGAGAGTAGCCCGGAACAGACAAACGGCTCTAGAGAGTAGCCTGGAACAGACAAACGGCTCTAGAGAGTAGCCCGGAACAGACGAACGGCTCTAGAGAGTAGCCCGGAACAGACATACGGCTCTAGAGAGTAGCCTGGAACCGACAGACAGTTATAGAGAGTAGCCCAGAAGAGACATACGGCCCTAGAGAGGACCTGTTTAGAATTCAATCAACTTTCAATTTAAGCATTAGTGAACAGTTAGTTTGTGTTGAATTATGGGATACAAATATGTTGTTTCGGACTAAACGTTCTAGGAAGGAGGGGGGAGTGTTATCCCTATGGTTTCGCAAACTGTGCATACTTTTTCAGTAGTTTTAATGAGTGATGTTTTCTATGAAATATGCCACAACACTGGCATTCAAGTGGCCAAGCTTAGGCTTAACCGTCTCTAGGAAGTGGAAATCAAACAAACCGCTACCCAGAAGGAGATCCACACATCCCCACCCACCCCTACAAACCCACACTGTGGCATTATAAAATAATAGCCTGAGAAGGTTAACACTCTCTCGGACGCAGACATTAACATCAACCACTGGCAAGACGTCCCTCCACACAACCATACAGACGGGTTTTAAACTATAAGGGTCCTGCTAGAAGCAGCCCCTGTCTCAGACACAGCCCTCGACAATTGGCTGCCCAGACAGAGCTCCACACATCCACACATACCAGAAACCACGACCGACCACGATTTCTTAAGACCATAAAACATAATAAAGTGTATAAATCATGGAACCTCATCTGTAGCGTTACACATATCTGCAGCAGTCTATCGTTATCGCAGTCACCAAAGTGTTTAGCTAGCACCTGCTAGTGGCTAATATTCACGGAAAAAATGACAGACCGATGTCGTCTCTTTGGTCTGTGAACTCACTGACCGCTTATTCCGCGCATGCTCACAATAGCATCGTAGTGCACGCAGGCACACATCTTCGAATATGACATCACTGAGTAGGCTAATTAACATGGCTTTGCTACTCATATTATCAAATATGCCTAACATCATCACTTGACACTAGGCTTTTCGATGCTGTTGAAGACGATGGCATCAGTTTGGAAGTATTGGCCCCTTACACAACACAGGTCAGTCCAGGCCACCTTAGCTTCTCCTACTTTGTTGGGCTGGGAGAGATGGTGGGGGGTCAATCCATTTATTGCAATTTTCAACCTCCCTTCTAGGTGCAAGTTTTGCCAAAAAATACATATCTATCGAAAGTGCATAAAGCTATCTCCCCAACTACATGGGCTATCATTTGTAATCATGTGAGATTGTTGGGCAAGTCAAACAATCAATGTGGAGGCAACACTGTGAATACAGCTCAAGAACACAGCATAAATGGAAGGTTTACTTCCACTTGAAATATATTTAATCAGTGGTTAATTTGAGACGGATCCTGCCGGAACAAGATCCGGGGCCGGCACCTCTTGATTTTGGCCCAGCTCAATCCTGGGGCTGGAGTTGAACCGGTTTTTACAGGCCGGTGCCGGTTCTCTGGCGATGTGAAACCAAAACACTGGCTCTAGCTCTGAAACTAGCCCGGAAGGTGCTCCGATTTTGCGGCGGTGTGAAAGGCCCATGGGAGACTAGGATTAGTGTGTGTCTGACGGGGGGGGCGTGTCATCACGAGGGTGGCCCTCGTGCCCACTACCTCCGTCCGTTGACTGATCCCCATTGACTTTGAATGGGGACGGACGCGCAATGCATTGTGGATCCGTCGTTCCGTTGGAGCCTTCGGCTCCGTAAAAAAGTTGAAAAATGTTCAACTTTTTCGGCAGCGACGGATCCGTCATCCAATCAGATCGCGTATGCAAATTTAAGCACTGTGACGCGACTCGGGCTCTGACGATACTGGAAAGCGGGAAAGCGGGTCATCTTGCATCGCAACAAGCAGGAAGAAGCGGGAAGAACCCGGCGAAGCGATTTGATTGGCTGACGGATGCCTCTGCAAAGAATACTCCCCCATCCGTCAGCCACGCCTTCCCACGTCCGTTGACTGACAGTGGGCATGACGCCGCAGGCGTCAGTCAAAGGACGTGGGAAGGCGTGGCTGACGGATGGGGGAGTAGTCTTTGCAGAGGCATCCGTCAGCCAATCAAATTGCTTCCCGCTAACAACAACAAACCCGGGTTCTTCCCACTTCTTCCTGCTTGTTGCATTGTCATTGCAAGATGACCCGCTTTCCCGCTTTCGAGTATCGTCAGAGCCCGAGTCGCGTCAGTGCTTAAATTTGCATACGCGATCTGATTGGATGACGGATCCGTTGCTGCCGAAAAAGTTGAACATTTTTCAACTTTTTGACGGAGCCGAAGGCTCCAAACGGAACGAACGGATCCACAATGCATTGCGCGTCCGTCCCCATTCAAAGTCAATGGGGATCAGTCAACGGACGGAGGTACTGGGCACGAGGCGTCGTCAGTCAGCCATCACGACGTACGATGACATCGTCCATCAGCACAACCCTAGTAGGCAGGCAGTGTAGTTTTCTTTTGTTCCATTACCTCTATCCCCCGTACTAAGTCGCCGGATCCACCCCCCCTCTTTGTTCAGGGACCTCTCACTTTACAACTTAAGCACTGCATTTAATGATTTGGAGTGAACTCCATCTAGTGCATTTTCAGTTTGTAACCATATAGTACTATGGCCAAAGCACATTATCTTTCAATGTAACTGACTCGAGATTTGATGCCAATAAATTGCAGTAGTGCAAAGATAGAGAGAATTCAGTAGAGTTCAGGCTGAGAAAATCGTGATGAGATAGGCCTACTAAGGTGGATACCTTCAGAACCCATTGTTACATTTTTACATTTGACCAATCTATTGAAGGTTCAGCTAGGATTAAATATTACCTCCTTGGTAAGAGATAGGTTAACTTTCAGGTTTGAAATTATAAAAAACTTTGGAAACAACATGGCCATTATCTTTTTGGATCCCAGACTATAAGCCCTCGTCCACCATTCTCCAATCCTCATCTCCCAATTACGGCAAAGCGGCCAATTCAATTCTCTTAATTTAATCCGAAAACCAATTTCACATTCTGAGTCCCGCAATGCGAACACTGTTTCATCACATTCCATCTGCTCCACATTCAGCGGTGGAAATGAGCTGTCACGTCCAGCCCTGTTCAGAAGAAGAACCCCACCAATGTCATCTCCACCACCACCAACACCACCTCCATCCACCACACCCCCTCCTGGGAGTGGGGGGCTTCGGGTTGAGATTCAGCACACCCACAGAGCCAGCGAGTGACCGGGGTCACTCTCTCTCTCTCTCTCTCTCTCTCTCTCTCTCTCTCTCTCTCTCTCTCTCTCTCTCTCTCTCTCTCTCTCTCTCTCTCTTCTCTCTCTCTCTCTCTCTCTCTCTCTCTCTCTCTCTCTCTCTCTCTCTCTCTCTCTCTCTCTATTAGCATAATGGGCTTCTTAATGCTGCGGCTAGGGATTACCCGCCACGTAAAGCTCCGGCGGAAGCTGGGCTGTCTGGTGCCATTAGTGGCACCGGGCCAACGATCTTTCCTTTCATTTCATAACAGAGGGCAAGAGCGGAGGAGGGCGTGCAAGGGAAGAGGCCATCAATATTTCATGCAGATCGAGAGAGAGAAAGAGTTTACCAGTTAGAAAAAAAATGAAACGAAAAAAACACCTGCATAATGAAGGGAAGCGAGTGAGAGAGAGCCAGAGAAAGGAGGATATCATGCTTTAATCCGGAACATAATGCGCATCCATTTTTCAACAACCTCCAGGCTGTGAAAGGCTCGTATCAGTGGCATTTTAATTATGGAGTTTCCCCTGTGCTCTTTTGACCAATGAAATTGGCTATATACTTTGGTAGACCAACACACAGTGGGAAGAAAAGGGAGGCAGTAGTTATTGTGGTGTTCAAGCAGGGGATAGGAAAAGTCCCCATGCACCATACACATTCTTGCAAATACATAAAACAAATATCAATGCGCCACGATCATTCAACACTTAAATATGATGTGAGTGAGTAATGACGCTACCACCTCCATTCCTCATGTTACCATACGTTGTAGCCAATTAAAATCCACAGTTTTTAAATGACGATGCTAATTCCTGAACCAAGGCTTTAGAAACCCGTCATTAGTCTTGTGTTGGCTGTGATTGAGGCCGCGTAGTCAAGAGTGACAACGGGATGAATTGAACTCAGTTTGAAAGCAAACCCCGACGGAGCTGCTGATGATCACAACTCGGTCCTTCCGAGGTGGCCTGGCTCCAACCTGATCCCTACATGTGTCTTTATCATCCACAACACCGCCGCTGATTAAAGAGCAGCCAGCGCCGCCTCCGATTGGATGCAGTAGCGGATCTGTGCTGTCTGTGTCTTTCCAAAGCGTCATTGCGTGATACTGTGTTGCCAAACGGTTGAGTTTTTGGATAAGTATGAAGCATATGAATCCGCTTTCATTCAATATCATGATTGAGGTGCCAATGAGTAGCTTGTAGTCTTTGTTTGAATCCAAAAAAGATGTCAGTTGAATTTCGCTACGCTGCCAAATATTGCATATCGGTCAGGAAACACCCATGTCATGGATTTAACCATTTATTGCATGAAATGGTACTACTATTTGAATTTGGCGGCATAGTTCCATTATTTTCTGGTGCTCCCTGCTGTAGAATTTAAAGCATGACTACATTATGCTGGTATACATTCCGATATGCCCTGAAAAGGTCGTAGTGCTTTGCTTTATTGTTATAGAAGTTCATTTTTCCTTTATTTGAACACAATGAGAATCGTTAATAAAATTAAAGCAATTAATGAGAATGGTTTACGGTCAATTGGAAAATAGATTCAGTAATACCTTGGTTCAGCCTTCCCCAACTTATTTCCAAATGGACTAGAGAAGTACAATAACCTGAGTAATTGTTATTAAGTATAGTATAAAGCGAGACTTTCTGCTGTATTAATTTGAGTATTAATTTTGCGACATATCTCAATCCTCTCCTCTCTTTTCATTTTCTTGGTGTTTTCACAATGTTTTGACCCAGTCCTCCAGAGTTGTATTATACATTATGAGGTCAGATAACACAGCTGCCCTAAAGACACCATAAATAAATAAAATAACACTGAATAATGTAATAACGACACACCACATCAGGGATTATTTCTGCAATCGTTTTTTGCCAAACTTGCTTGCAGACTACTTGCAACTTGCACGATGACTGCTTCCTCCCTCACGATAAATTGCATTAAGCAGCACCACAGAGGACTTTGATGAAGTAGCAAGCGTTAAGGCATACAAATCTGTGGAAATATTCAAAGTGACAGGGGGACAAAATCTGCCAAGGGTACACCCTTTTGTCAGGAAGGAAAAAAACAAAGAGTTGTTTTTTGTGGTCCAGATGGCGTGTGTTTTTGGGCGTACAATAAAAGGAGGAAAGCCACAAGGTATTGTCGCGCTGCCTTTGGCTAGTGTTGCATATTAATAAATACCCCTTGACACAAGCCCCAAACCTCACCTTCCTCCACGACCGCTTCTTTCATTTAAAGCTTGCAGTACTTTTAAAAAAATAGCACTCATAAATGCAGAGGCTCTTTCCCGGCTCATGCCTCTCACTGTTTTCTCCACTCTTAGCATCTCTGTGTGTTTGTGTGTGTGGTCTTTATCTTACCTTTCCTGCAGCCTGAAAAAAATAGCGGAAAGCGTGCTCTTTATTTTTAGAGCATGTTTGTGTGCTAGAGGTGTTGTCCTTGCTAGATAATGTGATTCTGCTGCTCATTAGTGTTGATGGTGGATAGTCCACTGTCACGGCACGGCGGTGACAAATGCAGAGGGACCACTCACCGTCTCCCAAGTGAAAATAATTACCCAGCCTTCCACCCCCATCCCCCCATCCCCCCTTACCCTCACCCCTGTCCTCATTACTCAGTGGAGGGGTAAGCGTCCTGAGAGACACAACTCAAGAGACAGAAAACACAAACTACTCCAACAAAAAGATGCAGCCTTGGTCTGTCCGTCGAGTGGCGATAGGTGTTGGAGTCTTGCGGTGAGATCCGCATGTGTGTCAATTCAACACGTTGGCAAGGCCACAGAGTCGGTTGAAAGTGATGCGATCAGGCTTGCGATCCAGTAGGTCGGAGAGATCAAGAGGTGGCAAACGGACATTGGTTTCGATTTAATTTCAGAGGCTGGGATAATTTTTGAGCCTCTAATTATTTGTCAATTTAAATAGTTGTAACTGTTATTTTATTTTGTTGGAGTACAAACATATGGCAGCATGCACATCTTAATTGACAATGTTGTCGTAGCAAAAAGGTGAAGGGCATTGTGGATGAGACCACAAGCAAACCACGCTCATTCTTTCCAGAGGGCTATTAGTGAAACTGTCGGCTTCACGTTCAGATCTCCATCATCCGTTTTTAATGACCTTTCATAGTTAGAATTTTGCTTTTCATTATCCAAGCGTTCTGTAGTTTTTGGTCTTATTATCTGAAACATTCAGAAATACATCATTAATTTTCCAAAAAACTAAAAATAAGTACATGTACAGGTACAGGTACATTTGAGGTGTTTTTCACAGCTTAGCACATCCTGCATTTCCCCTTTTGACCTGTGCTCTTATTTAGCCAAGTAACCAGACACATCAAATATTCACCACGTTCTCCAGCCTGTCCTTGTTTCGTTTCTCTTTTCCCGCTATTTGAGCCGTCTCCGAAAGGGCAAAGGTTGCCGTGCATTAAGAACCATACCATCGCTGCTGACAGCCGGGGCTGGAAAGTGCCTTTTATGAACAAAGAGGGCCTTTCTGTCCTTTGAATTTGAAAGATGAGGCCGGGCCCTTGGGAATCAACCTCTGTCCCTCCTGCCTCTATCCAATTGTCAAAGGCTCCTGAAAGAGCGATCTATTTCAAGAGAGAGCTCCATGGCTCAGACCCAACATCAAAGACTTATGAATTATTAAGTGCAGGCACCATTGATTATTGATTACAGAAGTCCAGCACTTATGTCTTTAATGGTTCCCCAGAACTTTTAGTGTGCCTATTTTAGATGACCGCCGTCTATTACATTTTGAGGGGTTCGCTAGTGTTAGCTTTTGTGTGTGTGTGTGTGTGTGTGTGTGTGTGTGTGTGTGTGTGTGTGTGTGTGTGTGTGTGTGTGTGTGTGTGTGTGTGTGTGTGTGTGTGTGTGTGTGTGTGTGTGTGTGCATGTAAGTGTGTTTGAGTTCTTGCACCATTACGCTTGCATGTTTTCTTTGTTTTTTTTTTACTCTTGGGAGTTGCCTATAATGTTAAGCAGCATTTTTGAAGAGCCTTGTGCAACAGGCCTAGGGGACCTCACAGGTTGTTATTGGTTGGAATGGAAATTGGTTGTCCCTTCATCGGCCTGTCTCTAAGACAAATGCTCCTTCACTACCTCCATAGTCCTTTGTATTCCTTCCGGTACCCAAAGGGTGCACTCACACTAGGCCATCTGGCCGTGGCCGTGGCCGTTTTCACACCTAACCGTGCTCAAATCTGCCAGTGTGAGTGTGGCCAGTCTGGCCAGGCCAGGCCAACTTGGCCACTTGGGAGAGGTGTGCTGCTACGGTACGGGCCGCCACGGTACAGTTGTAATGAGCCGACACGCGCACACGCACAGCTGCGCAACCTGAGCTGGATGACAGATAGTCCATGCGACGACCATGGACATAATCAAGGCGACGAGCCTTCTTTCCCATTAAACGGTAAACATGACGTCAAGCGGTTCAACTGTTGGTAAACGTTTGTCCCATAGAGAAGTCGAGTGTCTGTTAAAGTGCGAACTGTGTTCTCTGTGTTGTTGTCCATTGTTGTTAAAACTCTGACTGGCGGCAGACATTATTATGGTCCATGCAGCGGACACTTGGTGTTGACGTGTTACGACGTGATGACGTATGTACAAGAGCCTACCGTGGCCAGGCCACAGTTGCGACGGCCAACGGCCACGGCCAGATGGCCTAGTGTGAATGCAGGCCAGAGAACAATGGTGCCGGTTGAGCACGGTTAGGTGTGAAAACGGCCAACGGCCACGGCCAGATGGCCTAGTGTGAGTGCACCCTGAGGATCTTGTACCGGTGATTACAAGGAAAGGAGGAGGGATAATGGATCACATGAACTAACTGCTTTGACGTGATTGGACAACCAATTCTAGGTCTACTCTGAGGTTGATGTATTTATTGTTAGACTATAATGTAGTAGTTCTAGTTGCAGTCAGCAAGGCAAATATTGTTGGCTGTGGGACCGACCTGGTAAAAAAACTAAACATAAGCAGAGCTCATACTTTTCTTTGGCCTGGGTTTTCGCACTACATATACCACAGGTTATGCTGTGGTTAACATTTTTTATTGCATTCATACTTTTTCATAAAGTGCCAAAGTACACACATTCGTTACTTAAGGAGAAGTATACTATGAAGGTATAATTGCAGCAAAGGTCTTTAGCACCTGTAACTGCAGAATTTGAATGCGGACACTAAAGTCACAGTAATTTTGAAGTCGTATATATTTATTTTGCATGTGTACTCTAAAGTCACAAATGTGTAACAGTACATTTGTAGTCGTAAATATTTTTTCTACCATTACAAACACAAAATAGGGTCTACGAGTACGCAAATCCAACAGCTGAGACTTGCAGGAGCAGATTCGAGCAGTTGTAACGATGGATTTGTAGGAATGCACACATTTTGGGCATGTTCTCAGATTATGAAACACGGGTGTGCGAATGTGTTTTGCACCAACTGAGCTGCAATCATTGTAGCAAAAGGATTTGTGCACCTGTAACACAGATTTGCGTACTCGTAGACCCTATTTTATGTTTACAATGGTATAAAAAGTATTTACGACTACAAATGTACTGTTACACATTTGTGACTTTAGAGTACACATGCAAAATAAATATATACGACTTCAAATTGACTGTGACTTTAGTGTACGCATTCAAATTCTGCAGTTACAGGTGCTAAAGACTTTTGCTACAATAATACCTTCATAAGATACTTCTGTTTAAGCAGGCGCTGCCGAAAGTAGAAGAACTGACGTCAACGTCTGTATTTGAGTAAAAGTGGAAAAGTACTGGCTCTGAAATTTACTCAAAGTATAAAAGTAAAAAGCAGCTTACTGAACCTCACATCATCATATTCATCATATTGATAGAATTCAAGGACTTTTAAAGTTAAACCATTCTTTCTTTGGTTATAAGCAATTCACAGGAAACAATGAACATTAACTTAAAGTTAAACAATGAACATTTAAAAACGAATGTTCGTTTTTAAATGCTTCAAACAAAATACACGTCTTCAATGATATAAACTACGGTCTTACGCACGGTCAAAAAACTGTGTAGCTTCCATCAATGTCAGACTCAGACAGTGACGTCATTACGTAAAAATCCCAAAACATAGAGAATAACGAATGTACCATTTATACCTCACTAAATTATGCATTTTAACAGTTGTACACATTATGAATTAACATAAAATTACTATTAACATTTTTAATCATTTTAAACGTAATATTTATTATAAATCAATTATTGGCATATTGGCTCTTATGCCGCTTTTCCACCGCACATGTAGCTCGACACGACACGACACGACTCGACACGACTCGACACGGAAGCAGCGCGGGTGCTTTTCCACCGCAAATAGTACCTCCGGGACGTGGGCGGGGTCGTCTGCGCGAAAGGGCCGTGACGTATTTTTGTACGCGACGCAAACAACACCTACGTAACCCACACATGGACAGAACCCACATAACAACAATGGAGAACATCGATGCGATGGTATTCGTGTTCGTATTATTAGCTGGCATGTTGAAGAAGTGGAATATGTTGGCTGCGGCGCTACTATGGCTGTTCTATCGTTACCAGCATGGTTGCCATGTCGCTCTCGTGACTTCGTCACACTCTCTGGCCAATCAGTGGCCGGCCGTCTGCCGACGTCACCTTTTAGCATCGGCTCAGCCGCTTGGAACCTAGAGCGAGGCGGTACTAGAAAAAGCAGCCACTTGAGGTACTAGATCGCGGTGGAAACGCAAAAAAGGCGAGCTGAGTCGAGTCGAGTCGAGTCGTGTCGAGCTGGTACCATGCAGTGGAAAAGCGGCATTAGAGCACCGATGGTTACACCAAGGGATCATCTTTACAGTCTGTTATTGTCCAACCCATTTAGGTTGAAATCTATGTTGATGTTTGGAAGGTGATGCTGTGATACAAAATACAAAAATTTCCAATAAGTCCACTGAAATTCATTACAACTAAAGTAACAAGCCTGTTTTAAATTGTAGGGAGTGTAAGTAGAAAGTTAGGAAAATAATTACTTCAGGAAAGTACATGTAACTAACTGTATTGTTAAAGGGGACCTATTATGCTTTTTCGACTTTTATGACCTATAAACGCTGTTATAATGATTGATAGTCATGTTTAACCATACTAAAGTGTCAAATAATGACGTACATGCATTTCGACGTATTCCCTGCTGACAGTCTGGGGTGGCTGTGCAGAGCGCTAAACACTCGGGACAACGTTTGCGATTCACTTGTTCACATTTCCGGGAAATCATCTACGTAGAGGCACTCCTGCCGCGCCCCCATATGGGGGCCTGACCGTTATTCCGACACCTCATTGTTCCGACGTCTCAATGGTCCGAAATATTTCCCATTAGATCGACATGCCACCATGCCGACGGTTCAATGTTCCGAAAACGGAACCCATTGGTCCGAAGGTCAGTTTGTCCGACTTTTCAAAAAGGAGACGCATTAGGCCGACAGTTCAATATGCTGAATAGGCCTACATATAAAGAGTTTTATACCTCGCTCGCGCTCTCGCTCTCTCTCGCTCTCTCTCACTCTCTCTCCAAAATACAACATAGGCCTACATATCACGTTCACGATGAATATTGGAGAGCAAAGTGACAATGCTTCACTTCATTTCGACAGGGTGTTTCAGCCCCATGGACAGAGAGCGTAGGTCTAATTCTCAACACGGGCACAAACACACACACACACACAGACACAGACACAGACACACACACACACTTGACTAAGTACACGGTATGAGGTATAAGTTTGACTAAATCAATACCAGCGAAATTATTAGGGCTAAGAGCCCACTGTAAACACAGTAAACAACACATATAGGCCCGCAGCTACTAAAGATAAAAATTGTATTTGTTTTTCACTCACCGTTTGACTTCTTTACGGGAAAAGTATTAGTCCTTGTATAACGTACGCTTCATAAATTCACCTCTTGTGACTGTTCAAGCCCACACAGCAACAGTCTGGCTTGGTGAAGTGCACTGCTGGAACTTAGCCTATCGTCTTTTATTTTTGGTTTCATAATCCCACATGTGGAATTGTGCCTTGGCCTATTCGGCATATTGAACCGTCGGCCTAATGCGCCTCCTTTTTGAAAAGTCTGACAAATGGACCTTCGGACCAATGGTTTTTAGGAACATTGAACCGTCGGCATAGTGGCATGTCGATCTAATGGGAAATATTTCCGAACATCGAGACGTCGGAACAATGAGGCGTTGGAATTACGGCATGGCACCCCCATATGCCTGGTCAAATCTGCCCGCGCGAGCGCTTCAAGGAAGGTAACCAATGACAACGGAGTTGGGTTGGCAGGAGGGGAGCGAGGGGGCGGAGAAGGACGAAACCGAGCGTTGACAGAGAATTCTGAAAGCGCCCAGATGAGAGGAAGAGTTTCCCGAAAATCTACATCATTTTTTGTGTATGGTTAAACATGACTATCAATCATTATAACAACGTTTATAGGTCATAAAAGTCGAAAGGCATAATAGGTCCCCTTTAAAGGTAATATAACACAATGCAGTGTTGCATCAATTCCAGGCTATAAGGAGACTGGCTTGTATTCTTTAAAGAACTCGGATAAAAGGAATAACACACAGACACAGTGAGGCATGTTTGACTTTTTATCTAACGATCAATCAGAATCAATCAAAGATTATTCACACAATAATAATAACAACACTGAACCACTTCTCCCGCGCCCGCCGATTCTGTCGCGCTGCGATGACGCTACTGCCTGTCGCATGTTATGCCCTTTTAGGGAGCGTCAACAATACTATGAACCGTTTCAGTTAGGGGCCGTCGGGAATATATACTGGCAAAGATATATATATTATAGATAGACACCATACACAGTATATTATTTATATTATTATAATGTATATATTCATATGTATTCATTTACATATATTACCAGATACCGTGAAATAGCATGGGCTACATACAGATACCAGAAAATTGTGTTTTGGGCTACAGGTCCATACATGGGGCTACAGGTGAATACATTGGGCTAGAGGTATATACATTGGGCTACAGATACATACATTGGGCTACAGGTCAATACATTGGGCTACAGGTACATATATTGAGCTACAGGTACATACATTGGTCTACAGGTCCATACATTGGGCTATAGGTACATACATACATTGGTCTATAGATCCATACATTGGGCTACAGCAGTGGTTCTCAACCTTTTTTGAGCAAACGCCCCCCTGACCTTAAAAAAATAAAAATAAACTAACAACCCCACACACACTCGTGTTGTATTGCTTAAAGTTGTCAGTTGCATCGTTTTTCATTGGTCACTAATTGATTTCGTTGGTCACTAATAGCGAGAGAGAGGCCAAGAAAGAAGAGTTGAGGAAGAAAAGGTTGGATTGAACATTCATTCAGTGCGGGCACTCCCGCGACTCCCGGCCGCCACGTCTCCCGTCGTGCCGCGGCACCCTGCGGCCCAGGCACCTTGACCTTGGGCACCGTGACCACTCCCGTGTCTCCCGCGACTCCCACCATGCCCCGTGAACGAATGAATGAATGGCCCGGGAACCACAGGCACCGCGGCCCGGGCAACGCGGACTCCACGAAAACAGATCGCATGCAGAGGCCTAATAGGCCTATATATTTTTTTGTATTTGAAATGCAACAGCCTTTTCGTGGAGACTACGCTCAGAGCAGCTGGAACTGAACAAGAGGAAGGAGGAAAACGGGCTATGAAACAAAATTTGATATTTTTTTCTTGCTATCGGCCATGTTTGATTGTGTTGTGTTGGTTATTGAACTGTTAACCCGCGAACTTGGGTTATGTTTATCAGCGTTACTATAGAGATCATGACGATACCGCGCTGTATTATCAATGTTCCACTGCGCATAAGACAGTAAAAAGTAGCTGAGACGGGAGAGGGGTTAGAAACCAATAAATGAAAATAGGCTATTTATATCAGGTAGCCTATTCTTACACCAAAAAAAAAAAGTTTAAAATCCCCCCCAAAAATGGAATCACGTTCCCAGGGCCCCCCTAGGTTGTGCGAACGCCCCCAGGGGGTACCCGCCCCCGTTGAGAAACCATGGGCTACAGGTCCATGCATGGGGCTACAGGTACATGCATTGGGCTATAGGTCCATGCATGGGGCTACAGGTACATGCATTGGGCTACAGGTCCATGCATGGGGCTACAGGTACATACATTGGACTACAGCTACATACATTGGGCTACAGTCCCATGCTTGGGGCTACAGATCCATACACTTGGACTACAGCTACATACATTGGGCTACAGGCCCATGCATGGGGCTACAGGTACATACATTGGACTACAGCTACATACATTGGGCTACAGGCCCATGCATGGGGCTACAGGTACATACATTGGACTACAGCTACATAGATTGGGCTACAGGCCCATTCATTGGGCTACAGGTACATTTATTGGGCTACTTGTCCATGCATGGGGCTACAGGTCCATACATTGTGCTACAAGTTAGCACGTCAAGCATCCTCCATTTCACCATGGGCTGAGTCCCAAGGAAGCCACCCTTGCACGTGTTTGTGGTTTTAATTTGATAAAACAACAATGGTGTCTATGAACATAATCCAAGGCATGAAACCCAGTATCGGAGCTCCAACCCAATGAGGTCGGTTTGGATAACACCATTTTGATACTCTTCCAATACCATTTCAGCGGGAGAATGATTTCTGGCAAAAGCCATTGGCAGGGAGCAGCCCCCCACCTTCCTCCCCAAACAAAACTGTAATCACACGATGGTCTTGTGTCTCTCTCTCTCCTCTCTCTCTCTCTCTCTCCTCTCTCTCACTCTCACTCTCACCTCACCCTCCTCTCACTCTCTCTCTCTCTCTCCTCTCCTCCTCTCCTCTCTCTCTCCCTCTCTCCCTCTCTCTCCTCTCTCTCCTCTCTCCCTCTCTCTCTCCTCTCTCTCTCTCTCTCTCTCTCCTCTCTCTCTCTCTCTCTCTCTCTCTCTCTCCTCTCTCTCTCCCTCCTCTCTCTCCTCCCTCTCTCCCTCTCTCTCTCTCTCCTCCTCCTCTCTTTCTTTCTTCTCTCTCTCTCTCTCTCTCTCTCTCTTCATGTTCATGTCTGGATGCAGGGAGAAGCCCAGGGCTCAGGCCGACTTCCACAGAAGTCCATTCCACCCGCTGCTCCTGCAAATGTTGCAGGAGACAATTTTAAGTGTTTGTTTCTAAAATTTCTATCTTGTTTAAATCTAGGCAATATTCTCCCAATTAGCCTCGGTGGTGTCAGCCAGACAGTTTTTTGATTTTTGTTTCCATCTTTACTATTTCTACTCCATTGAGGAACCGACTCAGAATAGCAACAATGGCGGACAAGTCGGTTTGTATTTACTTCAGATAATCCAGATAATCCACTTGTGTCAATTAGCGCAAACAGCTGGCTGCTCTTCTGAAGAATGGGGTTAATTCCTCGACTGTCCTTGTCTCTGCCTCCTCTGTGTGCCCACGTTCCACAGAAGAAACATTCTCATTTTGATAAGCCCCTCTCTTCTCAATATGCATAAATCCTCTAGCCGCTAGCTTGATGACACATACACAAATTCTTGTATGCATTTTTGACCTTTAACGGTATTGGTAAGAGATGTCCTATGGTTTCACAAGAACAAACCTACACAAAATAAAGCTATGCTTCATTATAATAATTAGGTTTTGTGGTGGCTGTGTCTGCCAAAAGTTCTGCTCAAGTTGTCTCATTGGATGATAGCAGCCTCCTGTCTGGTAACACACACCTGAGCCTTTTACCTGCCAACAAATGGATAATTAGGACATTTCAGCCAAAACACAAAATACTACTCTGATTTAGGGAAAAATGTGCTGCTACTATTGTGCATTTAATTAAATCTACCACTGATGTATTACATTATATATGCATTGTGTCTTTGTGTAAAAATAAATAAACATTTTAAGGTTAAAGAAAAATACTAAACAGTATGCCTCCCAAGGAGGCATTAACAAGCAATATGTTTCTTTATTGACCTTTTCCGTTGACAAGTGATTCTTGTGGTGCAATAACAGCTCTCCCTCATGCCTCGGCAGATGGCAGTTTGAATGAAAAACGTATTTGAAGCCTGATTTGGTGTTTTCTTTAATGAGAACCCTGTCCATAGACAGGATGGGCAGCAGTCCTTCACTTGGTGGTCCAGTTTCACGCCTTATCTTCTCTAGCCAAGACAAGAATTCTCCCACTCGCAGTGCACAAATACACGCACACACATGTGTACACCCACACTCACACATGTACACACACACAAACACACACACATGTGCACACACACAAACAGACCAACACTACAGATAAACAAACAGAATGACAGACAGGCACACACCCAGATAGACAGCCACATAAACAAAATAAATCTTGTGTTTGTGAATCTAGTTTGTCTGACAGCATGGGGTAGTGAGCTGTGATCTAAAGAAGATGAGGCCGTCTTATTGTGAAGTTCTCAGGCTGAGAGTGACCAGGAATGTCTGCTCTGCTCTTGAGAACACCAGCTCTGAAGTGCTCCATTACTGATGAAGAGGGCATTTCATGCACACTATCATATCACAATAAGAGCCCCGCGACCTTCAAGGGACCTGAACGTTTCAAATTCCTGAAAATATGAGTGGCTCAAATATTATGAGAAATAATGAGTTGCAGTTCAAATATCTCATCATATCTCTTCTCAGTGAGAATGAAATCATATTGACGTGTGCGAAACGCGTTGCGTATTCTATTTACATTTTTTGTATTTCTAACTCTAATAACTTCTCATATTAGGTCATAAAAAATAGAGATGAACTCTAGAGCTGCTTCCACTATACAATAATTTAATAATTTCTCTATCATCATTTGGTGTTTATTTTATAGGTTAGTCCATTATGGTCTTTCTTGTTTCAGAAATTTGAAGTTTGAGGGGATTTAGAAATTAGCATATGTTTATGTTGGATGGTATATACTTGTCATTGGCAAGGGCAGACGATATGGCCATTTTTAAATTGGGTATTGCATGAAATGTCCTTAGTATGCAAAGTGACACAACCACATCAATCATCTTGGGAGAAAACAAAGTGAAGTCCCTCCACTCAGAGGAATGGGTCATCCTCTGCGGCAGTATCATCACAGCACGACCACAATGGCAGCTGATGACTGTTTCATCACATCTTAGAAGTCTTGAACATTTCTACTTATGTGGTCTGGCATAGATAGGCATTAATCGCCATGGCGCTGGCGGTATCGCAACAAGCTAATGATGAAAGCGTCCAAAAATGGAACGTTTTTATGTACGTATGGCTATATTTCCAAACGCACTTTCATTCAAAATGACATTGCCGGAGAGGTCAAGGTTTACTGTTATATTTCTATTAGCTTTAGAGCCCTAGATGTTCCGCTGAGCTCAGAATGTGCCATCATAGTTAAAGGTTAATTCATGGTTTTAACTACATGGTATAAGTGGTTTACTATTAAGCAACAACTCATTTAGCAGATTATTTATTCATTTCGTCATGAATATCCAGTTAGGGGTTAAGCCTCTTGTTCAACATTGGTAGTCTTGGACGGTACCCGTTAGCTCACAATGCAAACAAAAACAGCAAACACACAAAGACGCATCATATTTTGTGTTTCCTGGAACAGAATGTTATTAATCTGACCTAATATTATTTAGTATGAAATTGCACATTATATTAAATTCTCTGCAAGAATGGACGTTCAAACAAGCGAACATGCTCACTCACGGACGCTGTCTGCGATTTCATTTAATTTTGAATGTTTAATTTATTCAAGCATTCATCCCAGTGTACGCCAGTGAACAAGGCAATGTCATATTTTATTATAATCTCAACCCCTGCGACCCTGTACCTTCTTTGTCCGCACTGTTGCATTGTGGGAGAATTAAATCCTCCCTCCAGCTCGGTGAATATATAGGAGACCTGCAAAAAGTTATCTTGTGTAATCTCGTTCTATGGATTGTTCTCTGAAAAGTATTTGGTTATTTATGCTAGGAGTTGCTGAATGTTCTCTGGGATAACTGAGATTTTTACATATTAATTTGGCAGCAGAAAATTATGATGAAGGTCGATGGATATCTTAGTGAAAAATGAGTGAAGGAGACGGTATACTTTCTTTCTGAGATGCTGGAGGATACAGTGGAGGGGATCTTCAAACAGAGCATGCATGATGCAAGAGGAGGACATGTCAAAGACACAAGAGGAGCAGCGAACATGTGACC